>NW_004797478.1:594155-610384 GCF_000002075.1 Aplysia californica | reverse complement strand
CCTCAGAACAACCCAAGTTCAAAACACCCCGTGGGGCATTCGAAACCGTGCCATCGTTCAGTAGTCCAGCATGATAGCCTATCAACCGAGCTGACTGCGTGCCCTGTTGTATGTGGTTTTGGGTGTCTGCTTTTTTGGGGGGAGGGGGGAGGGGGAAGTAGAGTCCCGTATAGGCCGGGTTTGTCAGAGGAAACCGACTGAAAAAAAAGTTAATGTAGAAAAATACAGCACTACAATACAGGACAGGGTGATTCAAAAAGAATACGTCAAAATTATAATACGATATTTCAAAAGCGAAAAACACTAGATCTAGCAACGTCTGACGAATCATGTCTCTTCAGAATTGTGCCCTTACGCCTTCAAAACGTTCCCGTTCATCGTTGTTTCATTGGCCCCCATGAGCGGCGCCATCTTGGCCGTTATCGTTAGCAAACACAAAGAAGAAGGTTCAACTTTTAGTACTAGATCTATATCTACTGCCTGTTTTAGGGTTAATGTACGCGTAGACGTCACTGCTTGAGTGTGTAAGATCTGGCCGGGTTGGCAAGTGTGGATGGCAGAGTACAGCTGAGCGGAGATCGTTCTGAATACACTTTTGTCTCCACTAAAATGTTAATAGTCTGGTCCCCTGAGCAATTGGTCTTCCTCAATTTGAACCAATGAACAGAAGTGTTAATGATATGGTGCCCCAAACCTTCACCAAGGGAAGCTTGAAAGAGATACTGGGTCTGGTGTGGTTTGACATTGTCAACACAGGCGCAGCTATGTTGAAATGGACAGGTACAGGCGTCTGTGGTGTAGCGGTTAGGCGCTTCACCGTCGCACATAGGAGACCCTAGTTCGATTCCCGAGTGAGATCACATTTTTATCGAGTCTTTCTGCCGGGATGTTGTATCTCTTTCGGTGCAGGTTGACCCTGACAGGCAGGGTTAGAAGCCCACCTGCTAAATAATCTAAATTGTGTCAATGGGGGAGTAAAACGCCTCATTATTTTTTTAAAAAAATAAAGAGGACAAGTAAAATAAAGGAAAAGGTATGGTTATAAATTGGGTGCACGTCAAAATAAAAGATATCGGTGACATTGTATGTGAACATGTTCTGAGAAAGAATCACCACATACACAAGGCAGGCCAAGGACAACGTGTCCAAAACTAAATAGTGGTTGTTGGTGCAAAGGAACTGGACAAAACTTGGGTACAAAAAGTACTTCGTCTTTGCACAGATGAAATTAACCGAACGTAGCAATTATGAAGAGAGAGAGAGAGAGAGAGAGAGAGAGAGAGAGAGAGAGAGAGTCGAACCGTATGTGGTGCACAGTGCACGTTTTATTAGAACATTTATTAGAACATAGAGTACTATTTTTGTGGCTTATTTAGAGGAATGCGAGATATAAATGACATTTACTATTATATAGTGGCGTCCAAAAGAAACTTGCAAACAAATATGACCAATCATCGTGTTAAATGTTATGCTACCCGCTCATGCAGCATACCAATTTAAAGCTGAATAAATTCTCCATCATCTGACTCATTAATACATGTATTTCATCTAAGTTAAGAGACGGCCAAGATATGGTCACTCAAAATTGACCTTTAAAAAATCAGGCTTGGCAAAATTGTGCACAATCAAACAGATTGGAGAACAGAGCAGTTACAAATACCACACAAAACCTGGACTCAACATAACATGTTCTCATTAGTAGGCCTATTAATTTTGATTTTGTTTAGGAGCCTATGGTTTGTGTCGATCACGAGACCTTTTGCACATGGACAGTGTTATTTGGATTTTGGACATATACTCATCTCTGAGTGAGAACAGAGGCCACGAAACTGCCATGGTTTTGGGTGGTTGGGGGTGGAATGAACAAAAAACGCCCTCATGAGAATCACCAGATGGCTTGGTTTAGTGGACTACAACGCGCAAGTGACGGAACTTGATGTCTTAAATTACCATTATTTTCGTCATGGTGTCATTCAAGTGACATTTCCATGAATAATAAATAACTTTTTTACAGGGCTAATGCCACTAGATATTTCTTTGGAAATCAAATCAAATCAACATTAGAGAAGTCACTAATATTAGTAATAAATAGTCCCCATATGAATCTTACAGGTATGTGAATAGTGAGTACATGCACCATGCAACAGCAGCTAAAGAAACGCGACTTTGCTCCCAATTCAGACCCTTTGTTTGCAGTTCTCTGTGACATTTAGAATGAAATGACGGATAACTATGTCCAAAAGTATTAGAGTCGTTGCACAAAGGGTTCGTGCTCTACACAAAACTAAAGGCCCCTAAGCAAAATAACAATGAGCACATTTAATGTTAAGTCCAAGTTTTTTAGAAATGGTATTTGTGACTGCTATATTTTCCGGTTGTTGTTTTTTTCAAACTATTGTGGCAATATCAAAATAGAATATTGTTTATTGCAATATAAAATTCTCTATTCATTGGATATGTAATGTATGTCCATTCTAATAGAAATTGATGCTCCTCAATACACGCGAGAAGACAATTTTACATTTCTTTGATTTCGCACAATTTTCCAAAGCGTGATTTTTTAAGGTCATTAATGAATGACTATATCTCGGGTGCCTCATAACATAGATGAAATATTTAATGGTCAGATGTTGCAGGATTTATTTAGCTTTAAATTGGTTTTCTGCATGAGTAGGTAATCTAGCATCTGCGTTTGTCGCGGCCGCAATTTTTGCCACCGGGGACCAAGGGAATAAAAAGTCGAAAAAAAAAAGCGGGGAATAAAAATAGAAATGTTTCGTTTTTTGTTTTTTTTAAAATGTGGGCTTCTTCATAACATAGAATATAATGTATTAATAATGTATTTTGATAATTTTAAGGTGTCCATGTATAGTTATTTTCATGCGAAGGGTAAGTAAAATTGCATGCTATTTATATATATTATATTGCTGTTTCTGTTTAATTTTTCCCTCTGGTTGTGTTTTAATTTGTTGGTTTGTTAATTCTTTAAATTGTTATTATTCTGAATCTGATGTGTTGTTTTTCTATTTTTTTGTAATATACATAGAGTAATGTCATTTAATTTGATGTTGTTCATACCTTTTTAAAACATAAATTAAATGTGTTATGTCCACCAAAACCGAAAATACTGACACTGGCAGGCCTCTTGGTTGTGAGTTCATAATTTACATGACTTAACGTCCTGAGCTTTTTCTTGAATTACACACGTTTAGTGTTAAAACGGACAATATTCGGATAGGTGGACACATGCCTTTATTTATTAATTTTCGTGGTTATTTATGGGCAGTTCTAATTTTAGGAAAGAAAAAAAAAGCAGTTTCCCGTTGCAGTTTAGGCACATTTATGAGCATGAAATGGATGAATCAGCTCATTTACAATTCTACTGTGCACAAGAACATGTTAATTCATTCAGTAGCACCGCCCCCCTCCCCTCCCCCGGGTAGAGAGGGAATAACATCCCAATGGAAAGACTAATTTTAAGATAATCAAAATTTTCTCCCCATTCGGGAATCAAACTCGGGTCTCCTGCATGAGCCAGCTGAGTCTGCTACACTACAGACGATGGTTCACAGAGGCTTATAAAAAGATTCCAACTTTACACAGAGACCGTACACTGTGTTTGACCAGATCATTTCGTTATTCCAGTTGTTGAGGCAGTTCTCCTCAAAATAACATGAACTGTTTACCGTGCGCGAAAATCCCAAGTTTGAATATAATATCGAGACAAGCGTGACACCGAAACCACACCTCAAAGCATTGTGATAAACACACTATTCCCATAATATGTGACTTCATAAGTCCAAACCTCTTCGAACAGTACAGTCAAACCTCGTTGTACCGCCAGTCCCGCTTACCGCCAGGTTTTGCCAATGTACGAAAAGAATCCCCAATATAATCATAGTATTTGCACCTTTACTGTGTTTACACCGCCATCCGTCAATTGTCTCAGTTGTGGGCCTAATACTGTCCTAATATTAAAAGTACTGTAATTACCCCGTTGTACCGCCAACTGGCCGCCAGAAGTACACCGTACACACTAGGCTACACACTGCGCATAATATTATAAACTCGGTGGTTGTTAGAAAATCTTTCACACGTTTCTTAGTTCTTCGACCTGGGCCTACATGTAGATCAAACGCTTTTCACCAATTTGCTCACTCCCCGCAAATCCCACCTTCGTCTTGTAGATTTCAGGCAATATATGGCAAGATCTGCAGTGATGTATTGTGTCACAAGCGAACACAATGTGACAATGTGTAATGTAGAAGAGTACATTAAAAATAAAACTGCTTTGTAACTCGGCATCAAATTTCGCTCCTCGCGTTATCCGATTAAATTTTATGCGCTGGATATGAAAATGCTATTATTTTTTGGCGTTGGTCAATATGAAAATGAAAGTCATTTGGAGGAACTCTAAAGGAACCTCGCCATCTCCCTCCCCTCCCTCTCCGCAAAATTCCAATTTAACTTTACAGGCTGGCCAATGCCTCCAGGGATTTTATTTAGTGAGAAAGGACAAAAGCTCAAGTCAAAGTGACAGATGTAAGTGAGGTAACTCATTCATTTATCTAGTGATTCCCTTGATGTTGGGTAGTCGGTCCTTCAAACACGTATAACAGAGGACATGAAAACCTCGTTGTACCACCAGTCCCGCTGCACTGCCAACTTCATATGCTCGTCCCAAGGTACGCGGTACAACGGGGTTTGACTGTACTCACAAGCCACTCTGACTAAAAAACTACCTAAACACAATTTCCCTTTCAGACAGACAAAACCACATTATATAATGTATATTTTCGTTCAAGCTGCAAGTTTGTCCATGTTGTTATTTTAGTTTCAAGTTGGACCACAGTGTCCTTCTATGCTTCTACATAAAATAATATCTTTATCAGAAGTAAGGTATAGCTACAGACCAGAAGTAAATGACCAATAGGCATGAATGGAGAGGCTCTAATGGTCATCAGTACAAATGACTGCTCCTTCCCTTGAGTTTTTTAACACAATTTAGCATAAGCTTAACAAAATTGGCAGGGCGCGGAAATCCTTTTGATATGTGCATGAATTTCACCGTTCGCATGTAAATACCGGTACAAAGAATATATATACACAAATGCAAATGCAAGAAAAAATTGGGGGCCCAAATATCTGTTCGCAATGCGTGTTTCGCTATGAGCATGTTTGATGTGCATGCTAAACTGTATTAAAATTGTCACACAAAGATGTCCACCTGTCTAAGACAATTACTTTTTTCTTTGACAATGAGTGGCCATCATGGACAATTTCAACTGTATAAAAATTGAAAATTCTCATTGGACAATTCTATTCATATCCTTGTCCTTGCATTTTACATGGAGAGAAAGGGAGAGAGAGAGAAAGAGAGAAGGAGAGAGAGAGAAAGAGAGAAGGAGAGAGAGAGAGAGAGAAAGAGAGAAGGAGAGAGAGAGAGAGAGAGAGAGAGAGAGAGAGAGAGAGAGAGAGAGAGAGAGAGAGAGAGAGAAAGAGAGAAGGGGAGAGAGAGAGAGAAAGAGAGAAGGAGAGAGAGAGAGAGAGAGTGAGCGGAAGATGTCTGTGTGTACACCGGCATCAGTTTCTCTGCATGCAACAGAAAAAGATAGAACATGCTTCAACTGCAGAGTATTATAATTGTAGCTTTTATTTTATACATGATGTATAAACTAAAAATTCACAAAGAAAAAGAGTAATTATCAGGTGACAAGCGTATTGTATAAAGCAGCATTAAGTATTATGACAAAGATTTGTGCTTCATTATATTACATTGTGTATTACACCCCTACGCTGCTGTACGAATTAATGGAGAATACAGTGAATATAAGCAGATTAGGAGAGGAGTGAGGCAAGGATGTATTATGTCACCAGACCTCTTTAACATGTACAGTGAAACAATCCTTAGAAACATAGAAGAATGTCCAGGTCTCAAAGTAAATGGAGAAAATATTAATAACATCAGGTATGCAGATGACACAGTTTTAATAGCAGGCTCAGAAAAGGACCTTCAATTGCTTCTAAAAACTGATGTAACAAAGTGAACGTGAAGGATTAGTGTTGAATGTAAAGAAAACAGAATGCTTTTCCAAAAAAGCAGCAAATCCTAGTTGTAATCTCATTAGCAAAGGTGAAAAGATTAAACAAGTCCAACAGTTTTAATATCTAGGAAATGATAACATCTGATGCCAAATGTTCCACAGAAATAAAACGGATAATTACAATGGCTAAGGCTAGTTTCAATAAAATGAGCCCAAACCTGAAAAATAGAAACATCTCAATGAACACCAAAATGAAAGTTCTGAAATGCTATGTATGGTCAACCCGTCTATATGGCTGTGAATGCTGGACAATCACTAAAGACAGTGAAAATAAAATAGAAGCAGCAGAGGTGTGTTTATTTAGGAGACTGCTAAGAGTATCGTGGAAGGAAAAGAAATAAAATGAGGTAGTGCTTGATGAAGCCCACGTGGGACGCTCAATGTTAAAAACAATCAGGAAACGACAAATGCAGTTTTTGGGACACCTGAATAGACATAAGGGTCTTGAACATCTAGTTCTCACTGGCAAAATTGAAGGCAAACGAGGCAGGGGTAGGCCAGGAACAATCTACTTACGGAACCTAAAAAAAATGGGTAACAGGGAAAGATCAGGGAAACGTAGCTTTTTTGAGGGCATCCGAGCAAAGGAATGAATGGAGAACCATGATCGCCGATGTCTGTCACAGATCTGGCACTGGATGATGATGATTACACCCCTCCCAGACTCCCTACAAAAGTTTCAACATGATCCACAGATCACAACTATAAAAACAAAAAGGACAGCATGGATTGAAAAGGAATAAAGGCTGAGCCAATACAGGTGAAACATTTGCTATAATGGTAAAAATGGCTTCATACCACATAATACATGTATTGGTGAAGTGGCTGATACATGACAAGAAATAATGTCAAACTAAGTGTAGAGTATGTCTGTCCATTACAATCACAAGCAAATTTTAGGAGTTTTTGTATGCCTCTTAGTGCTGGTTTTCTGAGTCATCATATATGTAATTCTATACAACATGTATTACTCTCCTATCACTCCCCCAAAAAGTATTGTGGAAAAATGTGATTTTCAGTAAGTAACATATTGTTGCCGTCGTGAACAAACCTTCTTAGCGACAAAATTTTCAAAATGTACTTTTTTGGCTAATAAGATTCTGTATGACAAACAGTATGTCCCAGTCAAACGATATTTGACACCGCAGAAAAATAATGAAATTAAAACACAAATGAAAAAACCTATCTCCAACTGCGTGAAAGTACTGAAAGCCGTTGGGCATAAAACTAGTAAACGCCAGCGTGGCGCTTTGGAGTTTTGTGCCCGGCGGCCCTGCCCGCTCAGCCGTCCCACCGCGACCCTTACGTTGGGTAATTGTAATAGCCTAACCATAGTTGTATTGCCCGACGGTCCATCTTGTGCAACCGTATTGCGTCAGGTCTTTTTTGTTGTTTTATTTATTTATTTATTTTTATTGTTTGCCTAGTGGATCTGAATCAAAGGCAATAGTTTCATAGGGAAGCCTACAATGTTGCCCCTTGGCGAAGGGATGGACTAGATGCAAATATATATAATATGGTTGTTCGCACTTAAAGCATGTTGTTCCCTATTCAAACTGAGCTGCTGCCTTTTCTCGTAACATCAAAGTCAATACAATACATTGCAAGGAGCAGGAACATTTGAAAGCATCCAAACTAAAATACCATGTCCCATAAAACTTTAGAAGGTCAAAATCTGAGTATGGACATGGAAAACAGCCTTTGTGTGTGCGTACACCAATCACAGGTTAACATTTAAACATGTTAGACTTCCAAATTGATCTTACTGGCAACCACCAAAACAACACGTTTTGCCGACGCCTAAAGGCTTTTAGCGTGATGCTGTATAAGATAGGTCTGTACGACCATCAACAGTGCTGATGGCCAAACTAAAATTTGCGTCTTGAAAAATCCGTATTACTATACGGGAAAACTCAAGTGGTCACTCAAAATATAACTGTCACGCAAAAGGTGCATTTTATTCTTCGCTAAAAATGTTTCCCATCAGCTGGGGCCAACGTTTGGTCCAGTTGTCACTTTCCAAATCTGAAAAACGAGCTCATCGTCAAGGCGAGAAGTCTTCCCCCAAATCATTGCCACGTAATGAAATATCAGGAAGTGCCATTGAAGAAATAGTGGTCAATGTTTTCTTGCACGAGACACCAGAATTAGATATTTCTGTGCCATGCTTTGACAAGTCGGGTTTTCCATTGGTTATTTTTCAACGCCTTGAAAAAAATCGCCAGTGACTACATTTGACCCAACTCAACCAACTTTAGCCACTACTGGAGAGCTGCAGGCGCTGGCTTCTTGTCCTGCCCTTTCGGTTCCAACAAGTTTTCTTGATGCTACGTCACAGTGTGACGTCCCTGTAGTTTCAGTTGATCATGCTGATGTCACAGCCGACGTTACTCTGCCTCTAGCTGTTGGTACTACTTTCCCTTAGCATCATCTAGACACAGCCGACATTCCCCCAGCATCATCTAGTGACACTGCCCTTCTTGTGTCAGACATTGGCACAATGGACTCAGTCAAAGACCCATCAGTATCAATTGTTGGCGCAGTCATCTCTCTTTTTTTTTTTTGTATGGGGTTTTGCGGCGCTCGCAACTGCATAAGGTCATATGAGTGCGCGAAACAAGTTGTTTTTTTCTCAACAGTTCATTTCTTGGCCTGATACTGGTCAATATTTCTGTTTAAAATTGTTAAAACGCATAAAATCGAGTGTAAATAGATTTTAGATTTAATTTTAATTTAAAACAACTTTCTAAATAACGCTTAAAAATTTCAAACAATCTTTTATATAACTTTCCATAAAGGCCAATGGCCTTCATAAAATCTAAAATTCTGATGGGAACAACGACGGAAGAAATATCTTTCAAGTTTTTGCATTAAAAATATTTCCTTCATGTCTCTCTGAAGTCTAAACATTCGGTTAATATGTGTCAAATGCCAAAGGTAAAATCTGTAAATTTGTGTGTTACGGCCGTGTGTCCGATGCGTAATCGAGTAAAAATGACTTCGTCTCTTCTGGAGTGCCCCGAAAGATTTTGTGGTCCCAGTTTGGATTTAATGTTGTGCAGTTTGTTATTTATTTGTTTTTTCCAATGGCTCTCCCACAGACTGGAGGTGTACTTTTTTACTTTATTTTTAAAGTCAGTCTGTGGGAGAGTGTTCGTCGTTGATCCAAACAGAGGGGATAAGGATTTCTTCGCCAGGTCATCTACCTGCTCGTTTCCTCGGATGCCCACATGGCTAGGTATCCATGCGAACACGATACCTTTCCCTGTTTCAGTCATGGCCTGTATCCTTTGTTGTAGCCTAACTATTTTTGGTTGTAGGAGTGTGTTGTTTGTAAGTGAGGTGATGCAAAACAGAGAGTCAGAAAGGATAAGGAAAGATTTGTTAGGAGAATTTTCTACGGAGTCCAGTGCCATGTCAATGGCAGTGGCCTCCGCAGAGAAAATGGAGGCTTCAGGATGGAGTCTCCTCTGGTGTGTACTGTTTGAAGACATATCATTGTCTTTTTTGGAGACATCTGTGAAGGTAAGCTCCGCACTGGGGTATTTTTCTATAAGTTTTTTGTATTCTGCTTTAAATGTTTTGGTGTTTATGCTTGCTTTGTCGCGTGTGGTCAGCTGTAAGTCTACTTTTGCCTTGGTGAGGTGCCACGGAGGGAGGTCGGGGAAAAGAAATTGTTGGATGTCTTGTTTGGAAAAGAGTATGTTTTTGTCATCTCTGCAGCGGGCATCGAGGTACTGACAACAGTCTAACTACCAGCGTCAACTGCAGAAGTTGTTTGTGCCGATGAAGAGCTATCCTGACCCCAAAACCAGAGGGAAAAGGCGTTGAAAATTGGCAGAGAAGCAAACATTTCTCATGGAGTCGGGGCTAAGTTTTGTCTCTGCCAAGGGCACCCAGCGACCCACACGTCAACTTCTGGAACCTTGCAACCATACCTGCAAAGGGTAGGGGTGCAATTCTCTTTCAGAAGAAGACAGAGCAGTGACCTTTGACTATGTGTGGTCACTATCATAAGAGAGTTAAAAAAGTGTATGTCAACTGCATGCTTTAAGTTTAAGGTCTTTGGAATACTTTTATTTCAAGATGATTAAGATGGTAGCCTAAGCTAGGAGTTAAAAGGATGATGGTAAACATGACCTTCTGTATCTTTCTTAGTTATAGACCAGAAGCCTTGGTCTTTTGCCTGTAATTGATAGGCTAGCCAATTTTGTTTGAAGGAACAGTGGATAGATCTATCGATTTTTTAGCCTCCTAGCCTACTTTTTTCATACTCTAACAAGTTAAAGGAGAACAGTAACATCAGGACTGCTTGTTGGGGTCTTGTTACAAATAATCGTTTATTATTTATTTTGTATTTCTTCAGGTTTGTTCACAACCCTTCACAAGTGGCGGCAAAAAGAGGATCCCGTAACCCACTGGCACGCATAGGGGAAAGCCGAGAAAGCATCACAGTACTGACTTGCATTAATGCGGCAGGCTCAGCTATGCCTCCCATGTGTGTGGTGAGAGGGAAGACAAAAAGGAGTGTCCTTGGCTTTAAACACGAGGAAGCACCACAAGGAACTGTGTGGACAAGGCAGGAAAATGCATACATGAATGACACCCTTGGAGAGGTGATGAGTTTATTTAGGACCTTAGAATAGAGATTCATTTCCGATATTTTAGATTTTACCTGTTCTTGTTGACGAAAAACGTACTCGATTTAATAATTAAGTATGGTACTTGAATATGAACAACAGAATGTGGTAGTGGCACAGTCCGTGCCGGCTATAAGCACGCCGGCTTAAAGCATGTTTCGGACTCAAGCATGCTAAACGGCTCTTACCGAATTTTTGCTATTAAATTACACGCCTTTAAGCACGGTAACTTCGGCTTCAAGCACGCTTCATTACAAGACAGTAAATACTTTTATGATGACCCATCGAAGTTCGAACACAGTCTACACCGCAACAGTGGAGTGTGTTAAGAGAAACACAGAGAACGCAAGTGATAGAGACACACACTCACACAGGCGGAGAGGAAGGCAGAGAGATGAACACAGCCGCGCGCATGGACATAGGATCTAGCCTAGGGCAAAGTTACACACTGACTAAAAAATACAAAGAGAGTCAGGGAGACAAGAAAGGGAGGCTGGCTGCGATTTCACCTTTGACCCTCGCTATCCGATACCGATAATCCTGATTGTGTATCACGCGCGAGGTGAGATGAAGGCGGTGGTATGAATGTGGCACAGCGGGCAGTGGTACGCACAGGCAGCGTGTAGGCCTGCTAGTGTGCTGTATCGTGACTGGCCGTCTGAATTAAGTTTTCATTTCCCATTCGACCACAAAACAAAAACAAACAAGCAAAGAAAAACTACCATGGCGGGTAAAAATAACAGTGCACACTTTTGCGGGACCGCTATAGGCCTACTTACAAACAAAGGGAAATAGCACGGGAAATTTTCTACACGAAAATCTCTGGATTATGTCTACTTCGCACTCAAGCATGCTTTGGATTTAAGCACGCTTATGCTTTCTCCTGATGACCGTGCTTAAAGCCGGCGTGGACTGTATCAGCTAATGAATGGATGAATGATTGAAAGGGTGAATGAGATTTTGTTGGTCGGTTGTATTGATACATGGATGGATAGATGAAGGAGTGAATACAGCTTGCAGTTGCTGACCAAACTGTGCTCCTACAACCCCCAATTGATTGTGTACTGTGTTACTTGACGTCTTATCTTTTCACTCTAAAATCAATTTTATTTTA
Source organism: Aplysia californica (assembly GCF_000002075.1). Lineage (NCBI taxonomy): Eukaryota > Metazoa > Mollusca > Gastropoda > Aplysiida > Aplysiidae > Aplysia > Aplysia californica. Next base: position 598,526 of record NW_004797478.1, on the reverse strand, counting down.
GCAAAGCCGAATCTCTGTTGCAGGAATGGTTTGAGTATGTGTTCCTTGAGAACTGTGGTCCAGACAGGCCAAAACTCTTGGTGCTAGACAGCCACAGCAGCCATGAAGTTTTTGGGTTGCTACAAAAAAACAGAGATGAAGGCATCCATATAATGGATCTGCCACCAAAGACAATGCCCCAACTGCAGCCACTTGACAAAAGTTGTCTTCAAACCTCTGAAAACAGCTTATAGTAAAGCCTGTACTGAATTCATGTCGGGTGCATGCAACACCACAAATAAACAGACGTGGCCTCATTTTCTAAAAAAAGTTTGGGAAGCAGCAATGACTGAGACCCTATGCAAAAAAGCATTTGAGGCAACAGGGATACATCCGCTTGATAAGAACATACTCAACTTCAACTCAGTAGGCCAAGGAGAGGCACAGACCCAGCAACGTGAAGCTGAACCCAGCAGCATCCACCAGGAACCCAGCAGCATCCACCAGGAACCCAGTCAGTCATCCCTGTACATTATCTCTCCACCCTTTTCCCTGGACTTCGAGTGGGATCAGTCAAGGGACATATTGATCGACTCTGAGCTGCCACATCTTTGTGACGTGCCAGCAACAGACCTTTCAATAGCTGAAGTCAGCCTAGGTCAACAAGAAGAACAGGATCGCCCTGATATAGATCTGCTGCAGCAGGCAATTTTAACCCCCGTCCCGCTATGCGCGTTCATCTACGCGAAGTAGGTCATCGCTCCAGTAGCGCTGTGTGCGTACATCTACACTCGCCGGCTGGCAGGGCGGGAAGCGTGCGAGTGATAAATCTATGCTTCTCACCCTGACCTTCTTCAATGGAAAATTACTAATTCTTATTTTTAGTAACATGACAACATCTATTACAAGATAGTTTATAAATATCATCCAATCAAAATTTAGCAGTTCTTTTCCAGCTAACATTCGGGATAGTGTCGCGTGGGACTCTGCAACGAGCCCAATTATCTCTTGACCTTTGGCCCGTTTGCTTGCTATCAGCTACCAGAGAACACACGTCCGAGAGAGTAAACACTGCTTTTGTTTTGCATTTTCGTGTTCTTTTTCCAAGTATTTTCAAGTTCAAAGTCATGGAAAATGATGGAAGCATTCCTGAAGTGCTTGATTTGAGCAATCCTGACCACCTACGTCTTTTGATGGAGGCAAATGTGAGGTATTTTGACCCCCCGCTGTGTGTCGGAGACAGAATCTGCTACTGCTTCCAGCAATGTTTCCAGCACTTCTCAAACTCCAGTGGATGGCTCATCATTGGAGATTTCGTCACTGGTTGGTGATTTGGAAGTAGATTTTTCTGAGCCCTTCAACCCCCCTACGAGAGAGTCATTATTAGATGGTGAAAATGAAACTAAACAAAGTGGCACCTATGAACAACAGGGATGGAGGAAAGGCGCAACCAAGCCACCATCATGGGAGTTCCGTGGAACAAGTGGACTGCAGAGAGAGTTGAGTGACACAACACTCCTTGGCTACCTCAAGGTACTCATCCATGATGACATGATGAAGAGCATAGTTGATGAAACAAACAGGTAAGTGTTGTGCAGTTTTATGCATAGCTAAAAAAAATTGCAGTGCAATGTCCTTCTACTTGTGTGTGTGTGTGTGTGTGTGTGTGTGTGTGTGTGTGTGTGTGTGTGTGTATGTGTGTGTGTGTGTGTGCGCGCGCGCGCATGCATGCATGCGTGTGTGTGTGTCACTGTGTGTGTGTGTGTTTGTGCATGTGAACGTGCATGTAGGTGTTTCACGCTTGTGAATGGAAAGAATGCACATAGTGATATCATCAGATTTTCACCTGTTATTTGAGAATATGTGAGAGGCATGGAAGGAAGGATAAAGTCAAAGAGTGAATATTCAGAGCATGATAAAAAAAAATTCATGTGTACAGTAAAGAAAACGAACAAATTCAATGATACATACACATCCGCAAATTATTTTTAACTAAAGTCAAACTAATAGCTTTCTTATTGTTTATATTTCAGATATGCTCAAACTTCGTTGGCAAACCCCCAGCTCTCGCTTTCGCAAGTGGACCGATATGACCCTCGACACCATGTGGGCTTTCTTTGGACTGATCATCGGCATGGGACTTATCATCGTCGACGACCTTGAGGAGTATTGGTCCACTGAGCCAGTCTATGCTCTCCCCCTCTTTTGTCTGTCATGTCGAGGGATCAGTTCAATCTGATTCTGTCATATTTCAATCTCTGCAACAATGTCGACAATCAGCCACAGGACAGTCCAGATTACAATCCATTATTTAAGATCAGGAAATTTGTTGATGCCTTGAATGAAAATTTTCAGCGGACCTTCCACCCTGGGAAAGACATAGCTATTGATGAAGCTATGGTTGCATGGAGGGGTAATTTGTCTTTCTTTGTATACAATCCAGATAAGCCGGACAAATTCGGAATCAAGGTTTTCCAGCTCTGCGACGGCCAAACTGGATACTGCAGCAACCTGGAATTCTATACAGGGAAAGCAGCACCGTCAGCGAAAGGGGCAACATTTGATGTTGCGGAGAGACTCATTAGGCCATACCTCAACTGTGGACGCACCCTGTATGTGGACAACTATTACATAAGCCCCGACTTGTTTACGTATTTGAAGGAGCAGAGAACGCTGGCGTGCGGCACTATGAGAATAAACCGAAAAAATGGCCCACCCAAAACTATGATCCCAAAGTTAAAGAAGACAGAGAAGGAGGCAGTTGCACTTACGAACGGAGTGATCACCCTCCTTCAATTTTTTGACAAGCGGGAAGTCAACGTACTAACCACTGCACATGTGCTGTTGACACAGGTAAAGTGAACAGGAGTACTGGAGACCCCAATAAAACTCCATGCTGTACATGAATACAATAAACTCATGGGCGCTGTAGATCGCAGTGACCAAATGGTGGCATACAATGCGTTCAAATGTCGTACTCTCAAGTGGTGGGATATCTTATCTATTGAGCCACAACACCATCAAGGGGCCAGCAATCCTCAGCAATCACACTGTATTTTTCGGAGGGAGCTTGTGAAACAGCTGGTGTCCCAAGCGCCAGTCAGAAGATTCCCTGCGTCAAAGTCGGGCAGAGAGCTTGGAGAATCAACCATATTCCGCCTCACAGCTAGGCACTTTCCAACCCCCATCCTACCAAAATCTGACGCAGCAAAAAAGAGGAAGCCGCAGAGAGATTGTGCGGTATGCACCGAAAAGAGCAATCGCAAACAAAGCAGATACGAGTGCATATCCTGCGATGTGGGACTGCATGTGCATCCATGTTTTCAAATCTTTCACACGTGTGAACCCATGTCGGGCCTTCAAAAGGCGACATCCTTCGGGTGAGGCCCAGGCTGAGTAGCCTGACTCCCAAGGCCGACAGGTTTGGGAAAGGGGGATATGGGATGGGGTACTGTACTGTGCAATTTTTCTATGTGGTAGGCCTACATGTTGTGTAATGTATAAGAGCAGTGGAAATCATTTTTGTGACTGGTGTGTGAATCATTCTTGGATTACTGATACAATTTCTTCAATTCTATTTTTGGATTACCATTGATGTCTACTTGCAGAGTTCTACAGAAAAGGTAATTAGAACAACCGGTGTCGAAGTTCTCCTCACAGGGGTGTCGGAATTAGAACTACCGGTGTCGAAGTTTTGAATTACACACCCCACACACTTTAAGAGAGGAAAACAATCAACTTGGCAGGCACATTCACTTGTTTTATACAACAAACAGTTTGTAAGAGGTTTCTTCACCATCTGGTTACAGAACCGGGACACTCAATTGATTTAATCCGACTACACACTACACAGACCAATGAACACAGCAGCAGTCTCAGACCTGCCGGAGGGGGTGTTGAAATATGCACCCTCTAATTCTACCCTACCCTCTAATTCTACCCTACCCTCTAATTCTACCCTACCCTCTAATTCTACCCTACTGATCATTATGCTAAAAACAAAAAGTGAAATAAGTTATCATCAAAAAAGGCAGTGTTCATCATTATGTCAAAAATATTTTTAAAAGTCAGGGGCATCTGCTGAGCTGTCTTCCAAATCTGGGTCTTATTCCTGCTCTTTCTCCTCTTCCTCCTCTTTTTTCTCCTCTTCCTCCACCTCCATTTTTTCCTCCGTCCTGTGTAAAAAGCCCTGGCTATTCAATGCTGCAATACTAAAATTGCAAAAATATTTTCCACATTTCTTGTGGCCTCTACATACTCTTTGGCCTATGCAGCCTTTCTTGACCAAAGCCACCCTTTTTTCTCTTGCTACTTTTTCACCCCACAAAAGTGTAATGTTACATTGGTTCAAGGCCCCCCCTTTTTTTTACACTTTTCTTACAGGAGCCAAAG
>NW_004797478.1:584156-593820 GCF_000002075.1 Aplysia californica | reverse complement strand
TGTGTGTATGTGTGTGTGTGTGTGTGTGTGTGTGTGTACGAGGTGAAACACCAAACCAGTGTACCAGGATCTGGACAATAAAGATCTATCTTATCTTATCTTATCTGATCTTGTCTTATCTTATGATTCCTGCACAAATTTGGAAAAGATAAATACAGTTGAAGAAACATCCAATTGAACAGATATATTTAAGATTGAGAAAAAAAAACTGCACTAAAAAGGCAGCATTGACTAGTTTAAAACAAAAAGTCAAAGAATATGGCTCTAATTTTAGTTGTCTTTTTTCACAAACCACACTTCATTTGTACGGCCAATTAGTTTGAAAGGGGGATCATATCCGGCTGTAAAATAATATGATGATTCAAACTTGGACTCATCTCCAATGGCCTCAGTCAAAGCAAGTCCTTCTGCAATCCATTTCTCATCATTTGCAAAACCTCCGAAGGATCTGAAATATATTACAAAGGGATATTATATTGATTTTACACTACATAATCATCTAAGTTGTTCTTGCTCAAGAAATTGAACAACTGTAACAGCAGTAAAAGCAGAGTCACAGATTTAATGGAAATTTGTGATTTTGTTATACTGGTGTATATATATATGACCCCGTAGCTTGATAGGTTTACTTGTCCAGTGATACAAAGCAGTGGGTAATGAACTGAACCATTTAAAGTGTTGCCTCTGTCTGTTTGGGTGCAGAGGGAGGAGGAAGTAGACTCCTAAGGTCTAGGAAGGAGGGGGCAATCAAACTTGTTATGTACTAGGGTCTCCGATGTGCTGATTCTTGCACAGCTTCTTTGCATTTTTTTCTTTCCTTTTTTTCCTCCTTTTTTTTTGGCAAGTGTTTTACAGTGCTGGAAAACTGCATTAGGTCATGAGCACGCGGGAGACACATTTTCAGTTGGTAGGGAATTTTGAATTTTGCTCGGGTGGCGGCCAAAGCCTATTCTTGTAGATTTTGGACCACCAAGGGATCTTTAACTTTCACAACTTGTACAAAGGACCTCTAAGATTTTTTGCCGTTATCCGAAAAGGCTCGTTGTACATCTTACCTACCATAAGATACAGGGGTGTGGCTGAAAGACAGCAGTAAGAAGGAGCCAAGGAGTAGCAGTACAAAGGCTGCAGAAACAGGAGCCCAGAGGAAGGGGCAAAGGAGGTGAGGGCTGTGGGCAGAAAGTGGAGATGAAAGCAGACGACACATTATTAAATGAAAGCAGACGACACAACATTATTAGATGAAAGCAGACGACACAACATTATTAGAGAGCAGGAAAGGATGTGAAAGGAGAACATTTTAGAGATGAAAATTTTCAGTCGCTATCAGGAGCTGAATCCGGTCCTATTGAATGAGAGGCGAACACCTTAACTTCTAGACCACGAGACCCCCCAGCTTCTTTTCTGTAAGTGTAGAAGCAAATATGGCATAGCATTTGAATTATCAGTCTTGGAAGATGGTAATACAGTACAACATGACTATAGCGGCACCCACTGCAGCGGGACCATCCCTACAGTGGGACCTTACCAGAATCCCTTTTTTTTTTGTCTCCGTACACTTAGTTATCTGCGCTTGGGTTTAACGGGGCAAGGAAGGGCCGGAACTTAGATACAGCAGGATATATATATAACAGTCAAACCTGCCCTGACGGCCACCTCTATAAGATGGCCACCTCTATAAGACGGCCACCTGTACAAACGGCCACTTTCCATTTCCCCCCTTGCGTTTTTTCTATATAATTTAACTGTGTAAAACGGGCACCTGTCAAACGCGGCCATGGCCACCTTATTTCAACACACAACCCCTATCACACCAAGCAATAACATCTGTCTTAGATGGCCACCTTAGTGACTCCATTACGTTTTGTCATAAATTGTTCATTAGCCCCTAGCGTTGTGAGCAAGCCGTCATAATCCAATCACTTGTCGTTGTTGTTAGGTAGTCCCTCCAACCGATGATGTTGTCTAGGCCCCTCCCATTGTTGACCAATAGGTACCAATTTTCAGCTGCTGGTGAGGTAAGCAAGTGATCCCTCATAACCCATAAGCCCCGTCCAGAACTCATACACAAATTGTAATTGAGATGAGTGGTCACTGTTTACCCAGTCTGTAACAAAGTAACAATGGACTTTGACATGCACCTGCGACAGAAGCATCGCTCGTTCTCCGAGTGGTGGCGACCTATGTGTTTGTTTTAACATGGCACTCAGTCTTCCTCATCTTATACATTTCGTATTATTGTCACCCTTACGCAAAATCAGCATCAAAATAAAAATAACAAACAAAATACAATCCAACAACAAAAACAATAACAATGCGACTACTTTCGATTGGGACTTCAGATGGGAATGGTTTGTTTTCTTCATCTTGATCAGTCCAGCCTAAGACGGCCACCTGTCACAGCCACTTTTCTCCTTGACAATGGGTGGTCGTCTTACACAGGTTTGACTGTATAAATATATATATACATGTTTATATCATTCGAAATTTCCTGAGAAAACAGTTGATATACAGTATTAATCTTTGAGATTTTATGAGTCAAGTGCTGCCATGTTGGCGCCTGACCCTGTACATGTAGTGCCACAGATAAATCCATTGAATCAGACCTGTGTGTTACTGACAGTTGTCGTAAGAGGATTTACTTGCCAAGATTTTGTTTTAGAAGTTTTGTTAACTTTGTCATTCTCTGATGGATTTGAGAGGCCCCACTGTAAAGCAGTGTCAATGTGAAGGCTTTCATAAGTTTGAAAAGAAGGAATAAAAATTAACAAGTTCAGAAATTGATAGTGTAGTTCTGTTTCACCCACACATACAACAGTACATGTAGAAGAAGGTAAATCCTCTATTTACTTTCCTTCAAAGGAACAGGTCAGCACAGAGTAGCAGAATCTCGCCTCATAATTTGCCTGTCCACGGTTCAATTCCTTTGTAATTTTTTTCATTTAAGGAGTCTTCATGACTCTCAGAAGATATTTGTTCTGTTCTATTGCACCAACAGAGCGGGACCATCCCTACAGCTGGGACCTTACTGAAATCCCCCTTTTTTTTTTTTCTGTGTAAACTCAAATAACTGTGCTTGGGTGTAAGGGGGCAAGGAAAGGTCCAAACTTGGATATAGTGGGAGAGATCGAGTGAGCTCTAGCTGGGGGGGGGGGGGGGGGGGGGCTGTAAGTGGGCTCCAAACAGGCAGTCAGTGGTGCTGCGTTGTGATTAGCCAGTCCAGTGATGAGTGAGGTGGGGCAGGCGGCAGAGAGAGATGGTGCGGAGAGACGCGTTACGTGAGCCGCTCCAAAAGCCAAAAGTGATGTGCCATAGCTGAGATGTGCTTATTATCACGTCTCGGCCATAGTACTAGGCCTAGGCCAGGCCAAAAAGACTGTAAAAGAAGAGGAGAGCGTGTAGTCTGTGATTTTTCGGTAATTCCCCTTTGCATTCCTATTACGGGAACTTGCCTACAGTCTGATTTTTCTTCTGGAACTAAAAGTCCTGCTACAGCCATGTTCTACTGTATTTGCACTCCTACACCACCATCTGCCACCCACCAACTGTCTGATTTATCTCTATTAAAAATAATGTAAATTTGTCCCGTTACACGGCCGGCGATTTGGCCATCAGGATACACACAATGCACATTTTGTCGTCGATTTGCTCCTGATTAGCACTGGTTATGAAATGCTATTATTTAGGTTTTGGCCCATGTAAATTAAAAAAAAAAAGAATGAAATTTCAAAGTTGCCTGAAGAAACTTCAAATGAATTTGAAACCTGGCATAGGCATATATCAGTCAGATGACAAAAAAGCTGGGGGGGGGGGACTGTGAGGCTTTTATTTTTATATTGTGAGGACTGACAATGCCACACGATAGATTGGAAGCGGCTCGAGGGCTGACCAGTACCAGGTTTAAGAATGTATGTCTACAGGGTCCCCCTAGCCTGTAACACTAGTCAAGATTGCAATCGGTCCTATCTTGTATAACGGCAGTATATCGGGATTTGACTGTATTATCATTATGACATTGTCGAAACTTATTTTTACCTGACATAGATTGTTTGTTCAGGGCGATCCTCAAAGAACACATCTGGGCTACTTGGCTTGGGTGGGTTCACTTGATGCTCACTGGGTAGGTAAAAGGCAACAGTGAAGGTACTCTCACAGTTTGGTCCCTCGCCAGGTACAATTGTGGTGGTTACAGGAGCCGTCATCTCAACCGTTGCCTCTGTGTAGAGTGAAGGGAAAAGAGGTGCTTATTGCAAGCCAAGCGGTAAGCTATTTCCCTCTAACACCAAAGGTGTAGGCCTTCAGTTCTTATTTCCTACAAACATGGACTTGTGGGGGTTGGAGGTACGTTCTCTAATGAGAAAACACATGTGTAGAGATGATAGTCAAAGAAGAGCAAGCCTCATCATGCTGGCATCCAGGACAAACAGAACAAATCATTATTTCAACTTAAAATAACCAGAAACTTGGTCAATCTAAACAATAACATCAAGTTCCAAGACAGACTAAGGATGCATGAAACTCAAAGGTGAGGAATGCTATGCCGACGACACAGTTTTAATTATAGATTCAGAAAAAGACTTTCAATTGTGTTTAGCTGTTATGATGGGAAGTCAACCCAAGGGATTATTTTCAAACATTTCATACATATCATTACATCTGATGCCAAATGTACCGGTACCACAGAAATAAAACGAAGAATTGCAATAGCTTGAGCCAGTTTCAATAAAATAAGCTAAATCCTGAAAAATAGAAACACCTCAATGACAAGCAAAATAAGAGTTAACCACACATGCTGGACAATTATCAAAGATTAAGAAAATGAACTTGAAGCAACAGGGTGTTGAAATTCATTTCCTTGAATCATTAGCTATTACCTTAAACAAGGTTTTAAAATACAAAATAGAAGAGTGGGATCTGCTTCCTTCTGTAAAGAATTTTGTTTGGTTTGAAAAAAATGCTTATATCTAATACTTTTGCTCAAATTATAGTAAGTAGGAAAAGATAATGGATTTCGGATAATTATGTATCTGAGTATTTGAACAATTTTTACAATATACCCAAAATGTTTGATGCTGTGATAAAGTCAGTAAAAAAAATATTCCTTTGTCATTTTTGTTTTCAGGAAATGATAAGACCTTTAAATTACTTTCATTTGCAAGCTGTAATAAAAAAGTAAAGAGTTTAACTTACTTTCTTCATTGTTCCCTTGAATGTACTTGAAGAGGCGACCAAATCCCTCACTCGTTGCGTCTTTGCGTGAAATGGACTTGACTGTGGTGCAGACCCACTTTGTAGCTTTGTATTTTCTCACTTCATAATTTACAGGATTCTAAAATAATGCAAAGTGAAGCACTGAAATTTTTCAGCATCTGATGCATACACTTTTCAGCATCTGATACGTATTACAGAAAAAATTTGTTTAGTAGTCTCTGACTAGAACATGGGTTAGCACGAATTCCTCCGTCCTTGACCATCAATGATTTATTTATAGAGGCACCAGCCATCCATGCCCAGGTGCTGTTTTAGCCTTAAATTTCTTCGTCTACCTCAAAATGATGCGCAGAACAAATGTTGAGGAAAATCTTGATGAACCAAAAGATTTTTGCATCAGATTGAGATAGATTTTAAAGTGAGCTTTTCCAATTACATGCTGATAATGTGCTGTATGGTCTATTGGTCTGCTCAAAGAATTTAATTAATACTTAACAGCTTTATGAAAAATGATTACAATGGAACTCAGATTCAAGGAAAACTCAGATCCAATGAAAGGAAATGGATTCCCCGTTTTAAAAAAATTAATTAAAATCAATAAAAAATAACTTGGATTCAACGAACACATAAATGAGCAAGCTCAGTTTCAACAAGTCGCTTGCAGGGTGAACTGGCCCCACTGACACGACTTTGCTCATTTTTCTCGCACAACGAACCCTATCTATTCCTGGAAACCATCCAAGGCACCATTTACAGCTATTCTACATAATGAATTGCATGCTGGTCTGTGAAATCAAACTTTGCCATATACTATGCTCCACACAGCAACACAACTTGTTTGGCAAATAATACGTCATTGATGACACAGGCGTGCATTTGAAAGAATTGGCCCTTCTGCACAGTGTGCGCTTGGTAGAGTTCAGCGTATTTTTCAGCATTTCTTTGATATGGCATCAAAGAAACGAAAATGCCTCTCATTTGAAACCAAACTTCTTTTGATTGAGGAAGCTGAAAAGGGCAAAAAGCAGGCATTTTGGGGTAGCACTTGTTACTTCCCTTCATTACTTGAAAAATGCCTGCAATTAAATCTAATGTTTGCTATATAACAAACACTCGAATTCAAAGAAACTGAAGGTCAGTCCTGACGACTTTAATTGTTATATTCGAGTTTCACTGTCACAGGTCAACTTTTTCATTGCACAACACACACACACACACACACACACACACACACACACACACACACACACACACACACACACACACACACAAAAAGCTTCCTTTATGAATCAGTATCAAAACATGCTGAGGGTGATAGAGAAATGATGAGACAAACCTGACACAATGAGAAACAGTACAGTGGGCCCCCGGCTAAAACAGGACTATGGAGACCAACATGATATCCTTGTCAGTCAAATCCTGTTATAGACTGGGATCACGTTTAAGGTACCTAGCAATTAACCCTTTGAACCATGAACTCCTGAGCCTAACATGACCTGAGCACCTATCCCTGATGTTGATGGCAGGGATCAATCAGCTCATCAAACACTTCACAAACAGCTTCATTCATATTTCTTTCCTTCAAATTTCAAACCATACCCTCTCAATTACCTCCTGCCTCAATCCTGTACTGAATGGCTTATTTCCTTTTCATTGACATAGAAGTGCATAAATGGGAGGGGGTGTGCCGATACCTCTAAGTCTAAGTGGGATCTTGGAGAAGGGAAATTAGAGCTGTCCCACTAAAGCAGGATTGCAGGTTCAGAGTGTGAATGGAATGGTTCTATACGACATGACATGAGAGGTTACCCACTCTGCCTATGTATCAGCCATTTCTCCTTTTTTCCTCAGTGATGTTGTTTTGCTCCTTGTCTTTAGCTTTCTTTTTCTATTAGTCTTCTTACGGAGGTTGACTAGATCTAGATATCACTCCAGATGCATGTACACGTAGCAAAAAAATAAATAAATAAAAGATTTAATTTATTTAGCGAATACCATGGTCTGCAGTAGGCCCTGTGCCCTTTACCTGATCAAATAAAAGTAGTTACCACAGTTGGGAATAGGAACACACAAAGATCGGCTGTAGATCAAACAACCATAGCCTATTTTTCATTGAGTCATTTATCTTCATTACAAGTCTCGCCACCCCACCGGGAGACGATGTGATACCAGACCAAGGCCACTTTAAGTAATTGATTGGAAAATTTGCATCAACATCCAACTGCATCCAACTGTCCACATCCCTCCCCTACACACATGGTATGAAATGTGTAATATAGAATCTACACAATCAACTTGGGCCTCCAGAGGGTCATGAAGGTGTAATTTGCCAATTAGATGTTCTTTTGCTTCATAAATTGATTTTTGTTGTTGCTTTGTTGTCCATTTGTGATAGGATTTTGTCTATAGTTGGACAACTGTTATAGCTGAGCATGCTTATTCCCAGTGCCTGCTTTAAAAGAACTTTATGTACTACACATCATAAGAGATAACAGACTCAGGGATTTATTATCAGCCTGCAATAGACAAAATCCAGGCTGTAACAGTGGAATTTGGATTCGATGAAGTCGTCGGGTCTGACCTTCAGTTTTGTTGAATCTGAGTGTTCGTTATAGCAAACATGGGGTTTTTGTGTAGATAATTACAGGCATGGAGCAAGTACAAGTAATAATAATAATAAGAGCATTTGTATCCCGCCTTTCCCCACAGCATGGGCCCAACGTGTACATAGGAGATTAAAAACGCATTCATACTTAACACCATACAAATTCATTGTGTGCGCATTTTTTGACAGCAACATAAAAAAAATGCTCATACAAAAAGGCAAAGGTACTGTCCATTAATTTAAATATTTCTTAAACAGATGTGTTTTGAGTCCCCTTTTGAAAGTATCAAGTTTTATTTCGCTCCTCAAATCATGAAGGAGAGTGTTCCAAACTGTTGGCCCAGAAAAAGAAAAGCTCTCTCACCATATTTCTTCAGTGACACACGAGGTGTTGAAATTAGTCTAGAGCCACTGTCACTGGATCTTAGTTCACGTGATGGTGTGTATGGTACAATGAGTTCTTGAATGTATGTGGGAGACTGGTTAGTTTGATCTTTAAAGCATAGTAGGGCTAACTTATTCAATTCTCGCTTTCAGTGGAAGCCAATGGAGCTCTTTAAGTAGGGGAGTCACATGATGGCGTTTTGATTGCTTTTTAAATTAATACTAGCCTGGCAGCATTGTTTTGAATGCGTTGGAGTTTTGCAATTCTTTCTTCGAGTAGGCCAGCGAACAGTGAATTGCAATTTAAATCAATGCGTGACAAAATGAAGGCAAACACTAGTTTTATGGTGGCATCAGTGCCAAGAAATTTCCTTATATGTGAGCAATTCTTCTCATTTCTAAGTATGAAATTTTACATGGATGGTTACGTTGGGTCTCCATGGACAAGTCTTTGTCTAAGTATACTCCTAAATGTTTTGCTTTGTTTGAAAAAGCGACAGTACCTTTGCCAATGGTGAGACATTCTACATCAAGAGCATATATTTTTGAGCTGGTTGAGCATGGCAGGATTTCTGTTTTGTCATCATTTAATTTCAATTTATTTTCAGTCATCCATGCTTTTACAGATTCAAAACATTCTGAGGTATCTTTTAACAGCAATTGAATTTTGTTGGGTTTTGCAGACTTACAAAGTCGTGTGTCATCTGCGTACATATTATGGTAGGGCATGGAATGGTAACATAATATAAAGAGAAGTAATGAATGGTAGGCTACCCTGAAACGCCTGCTTTTCCCCCCCTAGACAACTTCCTCAATCAAAAGCAGTTTAGTTTCAAATGAGAAGCATTTTCATTTCTTTGATGCCATACCGAAGGAATGTCGGAACATTCCAGGAAAATACAATGAACTAGCACACATTGTGCAAAAGGGCCGATTCGTTGAAATTTGTGTTGCTGTCTAGAGCCTAGCATACGGTGACGTTAGAACTTAGATTCCACAGACCAGAGCACAATTCATAGCGTAGATCGATGTCAAAACTAGCTTATCATTGTAATATATTGATCAGTAGCCGTGGAAAAAAAACAACAGACACACTTACACTGGAACTCGGATTTAACAAGCTCGGATTCAACGAGATGAGATAGATTCCACGTTTTTTTCTTCTTTAAAATAAATAAAAATAACCTGGATTCAACGAGCACTTCAATCAGCGAGCTTGGATTCAACGAGGTCGCTTCCAGGGTGAACAGCCCACGCAGACGCGGCTTCGCTCATTTTTCTCCCAGGACCAACTTTATATATTCTCGGAAACCACCATTTGCACCTGCATCGTGACCATATTCAATTAGCCAATTGCATGCGACCAATCAGCGGCCTTTTTCCATACCAACAAATGCGTTGTTGGCTCGCGCACGAGTCTACTCTGGCGTGTGTCGGGATCGGATGGGCGGCCTGCACACGTGT
>NW_004797478.1:569870-584056 GCF_000002075.1 Aplysia californica | reverse complement strand
CCCCCTCGGCAACTGATCATTATTACAATGATAAGCTAGATCTAGTCCTGACGTAGATCTACGTAATGAATTGTGCGCTGGTTTATGAAATCAAAAGTTGCCGTTATGCTAGGCTCTACACAGCAACACAACTTTTTGGTAAACAATCGAGGTGACACAGGCGTGTGCATTTGAACGAATCGGGTCTTTTTTTTTACACAGCTCATAATATGCAGGCATTTCAGGCACTACTTGTGACTTCTCTTCAAACATTACTTGCTCAGTGCCTGTAATTATCTACACAAAACCCCGTGTTTGCTATAATGAACACTCGGATTCAACGAGATTTTAGGTCAGGCCCGGCGACCTCGTTGAATCCGAGTTCCACTGTATATATATCTCTACTGACGTTCCACGCCTGAGCTGCTTGTGGCCCCTCCCACAAGGCACATGAACTCAAAGTCACACCTGTGCTGGCCACCCGTCAGACCCCGACAAAAGCTTAGACACATGCGTGTGCCAATAACGCATGTGTTGGTATGAAAGAAGGCCGCTGATTGGTCGCATATGATATAAACAAAAGGCTATGATGCGAATATAATGTTCCGCGATGCAGGTGCCATGAATGGTTTCCGGGAATAAGGTTTGTTGGGGAATGAAAATGAGCAAAGCCATGTCAGTGTGGACTGTTCACCCTTAAGCGACTTCGTTGAATCTGAGCTTGCTTATGTAAGTGTTAGTTGAATCTGAGTTATTTTTTTTATTGATTTTTGTTAATTTAAAAATCTGGGAATCCACCTTCTTTCGTTGAATCCTAGTTTTCGTTGAATCTGAGTTCCACTGAATTACTGAGACTGTTGTAAGTGGGGGACATTGTAAGGGTTAAAAAAATGAAAACAAAACAAATTCATTAGTACTTAAAACTTTGAACTCATAATCATACCCTTATGATTTGATTCCCAGATCTGCCAAGGAGGACAGAGTATTCTTTTGAAACCGAAAGGAACTCAAACTCATTTTCCACAGTCAGCAGTCTGTAAAGGGTGTAAGTGGCTATTGGCAAAAGCAGAAATTTAGTGACAGATAGCGCTTGCGCTTCCAAGGTTGCCACGTTACAAGTTCCTCCAAGAGATTGAGGCAGTAGATTGGTATGACCTGCCTCTCCATGGAGGAAATAAACTCATGGCTGCCTTTGATTAGAAAAGATACAAAACAAATATTTATCACTTTATTTTCAATTTTACAGAATGCCGTAACTTCATGTACAGCAAGAAAAGTTTATCAGAGTGAGAGCTGTATAAAAATCTTGCTGTAAGATTGCTTCCAAAAGTGTGCTTCATCTCACGAATAGTAACAATGTGGACACTTTCACCAGGCCAGACCCTAACTTACCTCTGCCTGTTGATCAAGCTCATATTCTGGCTTCTGCAAACCCTTCACTAAAGATTTCACAAGACCAAACATACTGAAAAAGACAAAAACAAAAAACGCCGATTAACTCATATAAATCAATTAAAAAAGCATCTTCAGTTAAAATTGTCCCAGATGGCTAAAAATTGTTGAGGAGAAAAGGTGGTAGTCTTAGACAGGTGGACATCTTGGACATTGTCATTATAATATAAAAAACCCAAAGAGGGTTGGGGGGGGGGGGGGGGGAGTGGTTGTTTGTACAGCTGATTGTCTTGGACAGGTGGCCATAAGAGCAGGTTCTTGAGTGGGAAAACCCAGATAAACAGAAAACTGCCCCTTGTATATATATATATATATATATATCCTAGTCAAAGAAAGCATATCTTCCATCTCGTACGCGAGTTGATTATGCCTTATCAAAGTAAGTTTATGTGGGTAACCTAGACAGTTCGGTAAAGTGTCAAAAAGATATGTACAGGTAGTTCAACTTTTCTTTTAAATAATATTTTTCTTGATCTTCCAACATTAAATAAAATAAAGTCAGTGTCGAGCATAGGTCCCAGAAAACATTGGTAGCCTCTAAACATTATTTTTGTTACAATGTGATGTGACCTCAAGGGTTAAAAGGTCTCTTATGATGAGAGAGGTGTTAGATTGCTAATTTGTAAAAAGTTATGGTCATGAAGGCTGAAGGTGATTCTGATGAAACTGAATTTACGAGTATATTGACAAGAGAAAGATCATCTCAGTGATTCAGACTTTTATAAAAAGATCTGCTCCCTTACTTGATGTGAGTTTGGATTTTACGTTGTTTGTGGAAGAAGGTAGTGAAACAAGAATCAATAGGTTATATTTCAAGGAATTATCAGTCGCCATAAACATCATGTTATAGGGTAGAAATTTTATGAAAATCTCCAACTGAGCCAGTGAGTCTATGAACAATTGAAAATAATTTTTCTCAAAATGGACACAAATTCATGCAGACTTGGAGACCATAAAAGAACAAATTTTAAGTAGATCTAGGTCTAGGTGACGAATTACTAATTAATCATCTATATACTCACTAATAATGCTAATGTTAATAGTTATACAGAATGACAGTGAGAATGGGTGAGAAAGTCGATGCTTGTTTTGTTTCTGAGGCAGCTCAATTCAATCATATGTGTCACGACGCGGTAGAATCAGGAGCTCGTCAATTTTTGCGCATCTGGATTTATTGGTATCACCTTATCGCTTGTTCATTTGACCATTTTTTAATGAAAAAAAAACACACGCCTATTGCGAATAGAAGTCGAGACATTTGCGATTGAAAGTCGGGGTTGTCTGGTTTAAATGGTAAAAAAAAGCGAGTAAATGGCCGGCAAAGCTTGGTGATTTCCAAAGTTTGAGAGTCCTTGGAAACTGAAAATTTACATTTGTTGTGCCTTTAATCAATGTTTTTCAGTAACATCCACACAGAAATATATTTTTTTATGGACATCAAAGGTGTTGAGCCAAAAAAACAAAATTACAAAAAAATGGTCAAACTGGAGGAAAAGCGCAAATGTCTTCGATTTCACTACTTTGATGAGCGCTTGATTTCACCACGATGCTTCATATATATATAAAGAATAATATCAAACAAGCTATTTTTAAGATGAAAATGTGGGTAGTACGCGATTTGGGACACCTGGTATACTATTTATACAATAATAATATTAATAATAATATCAATATTATTATTATTTATACAATAATAATATTAATAATAATAATATCAATATTAATATTATCTTCGCTGTCACAACCCGTCACTTTAAGTCCAAAGTTTGAGAATTTTCGATTTTTACATCCTCTCAATTTAAAAGTTCTATCAAAGATGCACCTTATACAACATCACTAATATGCAGTTTAATGCTATTGTCAAGGCCGTGTAACTTTGCCTCCTGGTCTCCCTTTTCTACTTGGAATAACCTGTCTTAGTAAAGTCTTACTTATTTCACCCTCTATCCGTATGCCCTGGGATCATTTTGTACCCCCAGAGGTTGAATTTTTCACATTTTAGAATACTTCTAGTACCAAGATCTCTTTGAAACTTTCAGTATTTCTCAAAAAATCATTTTGACAGACTGCTATGCAAAGCGTATGGATCGGATTAACTAGTAAATGTCCTCTTTGGCAAGTGGTTGCACAGAGTTCCCCACGTCGTATGGAAACAATAGTAAAACACGACGTACGGATAGGGTTAAATGAGAGTCTAAGTGTCCACCAGCTTGCAGTCACTGAAGTCATAAGATGAAATCATCAACCAATTAGAATATTACAGACACAATAGTCCCACCAAAAATTATGACTTTCTAAGTGCTGTCACCTCTCATCTTTCTCTTTTGCTTCTGCAGCCTTGTCTTGCACTTACTTCCACTAACTCTGTCACCTTTCATGACAGTTATCATTATATGGTTCTGAATTAAATTGCAACTTTTTGGGTATATTTTGCATGTAGTTAATTTTCTTGTTTTGTATTAAACTGCCTGTTCAATGAAATTTGGGCATAACTGCTGTATTGAAAAAAACTAGGTTTTTACATTTGTACCCATAATCAGGTAAAAATCATCACCACTGTTGTGGAAATTCGCCAGATTCTGTTTGATTGACCTACATGTGTGTGTGTTTTTTTTAGATTGTTCTATTCAATTGTTTGTTTTAAAGATCATACAAACTAAACATGGTGAAAACAAGTAGACATATTAATAACAAATATTCCAGGGAGGATTTACAGAAGGCTATCCAGACTGTTTTGGACAAATAGAGTAGTTCCAGCGCTGCGAAAGCTTTTGGTGTGCCTAGGAAAATCCTGGCTGACCACGTCTCAGGCAGATCGAACCTAAACAGGAGGGCAGGGAGGGAGCGGAATATTCCAGAGGAAATTGAACATTCAATTGTAGACAGGGTCATCAGCGCTTCTAACTTCTAAAGCTGGGTTTCTGTCGACCAAACATCAGTTTCTGTTCAAAGTAGGGAGGGTTGTGAAAAGTTTAAGGGTGGGATCCCTGGGAAAGATTATTGGTCTCAGCTCAGGAAGAGGCGTCCTGACCTTGTAATCAGAACCACCAAAAACTGTGCCTCTAACAGACTGGCCATGACTACTCGACCTGTCATTAATGGGTATTTTTCTGAACAAGAAAACATTTTGAAATGCCTGCAACTTTTGGAAAAGCCTGGACAGATCTGGAATGCTGACGCAACTGGACTTCAGTTCTCACCTGACGCATCCAGGGTGATTGCACAGAAAGGCGTTCGCAACGTCATCGCGAAATGCAGTACTTTGAAGGAGAGCGTGACAACTCTTGTCTGCATAAACGCAGCTGGACAAGCCATGTCTCCCCTTTGTGTTGTCAAAGGGAAAACTATTAGGCCAGTCTAATCATTTCCCACTTAGGATGGACCTGAAGGGACCGCATGGCCCTTCCAACATAATGCTTGGATGGATAATGACATTGGAGTTCAGTGGTTCACAAAAGCTTTTTTGCAGCACTGTGGAGAAGCATGACCCCAGCTGCTTATTCTAGACTCACACAATAGCCACGAGGTACTGGAGCTGCTGGAGCCTGCACAGAAGCAAGACGTTCACGTCCTTGCCCTGCCTCCCCACCCCACCCATGTGCTACAACCGTTAGACAAGGTTGTCTTCAAGCCCTTCAAAACAGCGTTAAAAGAACTTCACAGAGTTTTTGGCAGTTCAGCACGGCTCAAGAGTATACTGAGGACAACATGGAACTCAACCACTAAGTCAGACCTGCTATCAACAGCATTCCAGGCCACTGCGATTTTTCTACTGAACAGAAACCGTTTTCCAGAATCAGTGTTTGCACCAACAGATGCACTGATGGGGGGGGGGGGGGGGTGCTCAGACGGAAACTGTGGAAACGGGAGAGAGTGGCGCAAGCACTGACACAGTCGGAGTTTTATTCAATAGCATGGACGAGCTTCAGTTTCTCCATGGACTGACCTTCGAAATAGCAGATAACGGTATGGAGCAGCAGGTGGACATTTTCGCCCTACTGAACATGACAGACCCAACAGACCCACCATGTGAAGTAACAGCTCTTCCCTCAGAAGATCCATCACCTCAAGCTCCCAGGATAGTGCATCCTGCCCCATGGAGACAGAAGAAACTCCATGAACTGGAACACTGAGCTAAATGGGATTTTTTTATGTTGTTCCAGCCACAACCCCTGCACTAAAAAAACGTTCTCGAGCAATAACATTCCACAGACTGCTCACAAAAAAGGAGCTCATTGAACAAAAATGGGCCCTGGCAGAGAAGAAAGAAAGAGAGGAAGCTGCAAAACAAGAGAGAAGGGAGAAAGCGAAGCAAAGGAAACTGGAAAGAGCCCAGTAAAGAGCTGATTAGATCTCACCACACTGACACAAATTTAAAGATACATATGATGATGTAATTTATCTTGAGCATTTTTTACCAGTCTTAACAGAGTAAACGTTTATGTTTTGACTGGTAGGGTGGCGAAATTGCCTGACAACACACTATACAAAAAGGCCACCTCTATTTGGACTTAAGTCCGATCAGATTTTTAAAAATTTGGACTTGTCCGAAAATGGGTTTTATATATATTCAGACTCCAGTCCGAAAAAATGTTCTCGAGAGGGGGGTTCAATAAGTGAAATAAGTCTTTAGTCTGGGTAAGAAGGAATCATGGTAGAGTAATGAAATTTTGCCAGCCTTTAGACAATTTCTTTGGAACACATCATGCAAATTTTCAGGACAATCCGACAATAATAAGTCATTAGTCAGCGTGTAAAATTAAACCAGGTACAAAATTGTTTGGTTTTTCTTTGCTGAAGCTGTGCCATGGAGCCTGTTGAATATAGCTCAGTTATCAAGTTTTTACACTTGCAAGGAAAATCCCCTTCCGACATTTTTCAGGAAATGGTCCAAGTTTATGGTGACAAATGTCCTCGTTATATTACTGTGACTCGTGACACACTGGGTAAGAAAATTAAAATATCTGGAATCATGTTGGAAAGATGGATGAAGATCGTGAAGGACGCCCATCCTATGTGGAAACTGAAGAGAATGTATCCATTGTGAAGAAACTGGTTTTACAAGACCGATATATAAATATTGAACTTGAACAACTCTCAAGTGAAACGGGAATCAATGTAGGGTCAATTGAAATGATTCTCCATGACCATCTTAACATGAACAAGGTGTCGGCGCAGTGTGTACCCCGCCTTCTGACACGTGAGCAAAAGAAACAGAGGGTTGAGTCCTGCAAAACACTCCTTCGAATTGAGTCCAATGAAACAAATTTCTTTAAAATGGTGACTATGGATAAAACATGGATTTATCATTTTGATCCAGAACAAAAAATGTCCTCCATGCAATGGAAAACCCCTTCTTCTTCCTCACAAAAGAAGGCAAAGGTAACACTGTCAAGGGGAAAGATCACGCTGTCGTGTTTCTGGGATTGTGAAGGTAGGGACAATAGAGGGAGACTGACTACCAGGAAAATGTAAAAACAGTCACAGGGGTCTACTATTCAGGTTAGCTGATGAAATTGCGGTCTGAATTGGAGAGAAAAAGGC
Source organism: Aplysia californica (assembly GCF_000002075.1). NCBI lineage: Eukaryota > Metazoa > Mollusca > Gastropoda > Aplysiida > Aplysiidae > Aplysia > Aplysia californica. Next base: position 577,081 of record NW_004797478.1, on the reverse strand, counting down.
GTGGGAAAACCCTGTAATGGGGTCCTCCTACTGCATGACAACGCCCCTGCGCACAGGACACAACAAACAGTCCAGACAGTAGAACAGTGCGGCTTTGAAATCCTGCCACACCCAGCTTATTCACCAGACCTATAGCCCATTCACACTTCTTTCTGTTTTCATTAAAAAAATCACTCTAAAGACGTCGTATCCATGACAACGAGGATGCCATTGAAGCTCTAGAAGACTGGTTAGGGGCCCATTCTGGGTCATTTTTTTTCCTCAACGATTTTTGAAGGTCAAAGAGAGGTGGCAGAAATGTGTTACTCTGCATGGTGACTATGTAGAGAAATGAAAGTATGTGTGCCAAGTTACAAAGCTCTATCTTTATTCCTTCATATATTCAGAACAAAGACTTCTTGAACCCCCCTCGTAATATTCGGTTGAGTAAGTTCATCAATCTATACTCTGCCTAATCAACCCCCTTTTTCATTGTGTCGGAAGTGATGTCATGCTGGACTCGATTCAGAGTCCGAATAATTTTTGTTTAATCAGACTCGAGTCAGAATAGTCACTTCCACGCAAAAATGGATTTTAGAAATACAGTGGAAACCATATATAACAGGCCTGGTAATAACAGGGATCCGGTAATAACAGGGATTTTTAAAATCCCCGTTTTTTCCTACTCTTTGTGTCTTTTAAAAGTTATCGGCAATAACAGGGCCTCATCGGAGCCCAACTGGTTATAGCAGGGACAAAGGCTCCTTAACAATGAGTAAAAAGTAAGAGAGAGAGAGAGAGAGAGAGAGAGAGAGAGAGAGAGAGAGAGAGAGAGAGAGAGAGAGAGAGAGAGAGAGAGAGAGAGAGAGAGAGTAACGCAGTGATGGAGCAAGCCCACGCAAGCCATGCCACTGCAAGCACACGCAGCGTGTGAAGCGAGAGAGGGCTGCGGTGTGCTGCAGACCTCGATCTCGCCTGAAACCTAGTAACATGCACGCATAATGTGTCACCAACGATGTCAAGCGCTAGAGAAAATGCCTTTCAATTGACAAAAATACGAAAAAATCCAGGCTGTTGACAAAAAACAAGCTCCACTGGCAGAGATTTGTCGTCAGTTCGATATTCCGCAAGGTTCGATTCACACCATCATCAAGGATAGAGAGAAGATAGTGGCAGCATACTCCAATGAAAAGTTTGCTCTGGATCGAAAGAAGATGAGACTACCAGAATGCAGATGTCGTGGACCAAGCTCTTCTGATGTGGTTTAAGGAGGCAAGGAGAAAATTGGGGCCAAAACCCCTGTTCGTGGGTACTTGTGGCAAGGGAAACTACCCATGAATAAGTACAGCTTACTTTCCTTTGCATTTCTGATTTAACAGGGATCGGATACAACAGGACATTTTCTCTACTCCCACCATCTCTGTTATATCAGGTTTCCACTGTACGTGAAACTAAGTAAAATCCAACCAACCATGTTTTAGTCTAGTGTGGCTAAATTTAGCAGCCAGGAAGTTCTCATGCACAGTAGTCACGTTAACTGAGAGAACAGCGCTTTGACCGACAGATAAGCTTGATAATATGTGGCGCAGTTACCCAACTCTACTCTGTAGTTTTCTTGCTTTTCATCATTCATTCTTAACAGGAACAACACAACAAAAACTTTTTTTTTTTCTCTGAATCCGACATTAAAAGTACCCAAACAGACTTTAATAAGTACAGTCAAACCTGCCATGACGGCCACTTGTATAAAACGGTCACCTGTAAAAAATGACCACTTTCCGTTTCCCCCCTTGCGTTTTTTTCGATGTAATTTAATTGTGTAAAACGATCACCTGTCCAGCGCGGCCGCGCCTACCATATTTTATCAACCCACGGTCAAATTTACCTGCCTCAGGCGGCCAAGCGCGGTCTCTCATTGCCCGATGCTTGGTCAAAAATTTTGAAACAGTCCCTCAGCCTGTGGACGGGCCGTCATAATTCATTCACCTGTCGTTATTGTAGTCCCTCCAATGAATATTTATTTACCCAAGTTGTCCAATGGGTAGGCCTAAATAAATTTTCAACTGTTGGTGAGGGTAGCATGGTAATATATATGTCATGACCTATATAAGCCCCACCCACAACTCATGCACAAATCGTATGTGAGTTGACTGGTCATGGCACTGTTTCGTTTACCTAATCTGTAACAAAGTAACAATGGATGTTGACTTGAACTTGTGACAGAAGCGTCGCTCGTTCTCCGAGTGGTGGCGACCCATGTGTTTGTTTTACCATGGCACTAGGTCTTCATCGTCTTACTAACTTAGGCTACATAATATTTCGTTTATTTTACTCTAGCACAAAATCAGCATCAAAATGAAAGCTAACCAAAAAAACCCAAATCAACACAAAAAAACCCTTCTTACACCACACACCCCCCTTTTTCAAAAGACCCCGGGTGAAAACAACCCATGTCTCGCTAGGGGCTGAGGTTAGTGGCATGATCCGGGGGGGGGGTCAGGGCTAATGCTCCACAGCATCACGTTCGTCACTGTTCGTGTCCGAATGGTGATAGTGACAGTCACAGTCAGGGTTGTCAGTTTGGAGCCAAATCCCAGAAATTTGGCCCTTTTGGAAAGTGAAGAAAAGAGCTTGGATTGTTTAATTATTAAACTAGTTAACACAATTTAACGCTCTCGCCCATTTGTTCTGAATAATTTACAACCCTTCTACCGTCGTGCAAGAGCATTTATTTTCTCGTGCTTGCGTTTTGTTCAGTTTGTACACGCTCTCTGATCCTCTAACCATAATTTATTATGTGCAGACAGAGAGTGAAAGTGAGTGGTTGGTGGGTGCTCTGGTGTGGTATGCTTCTTCTTTCCATTCAAACCTATATCGTCTTTAGTTTATCTCCCCTCCTTCTTTTTAGTGTTTGTTACTCTCTTGTAACACCTCTAATCTTCGGCACTTATATGACCTTATTGTGTTGCAAGTGCCGTAAAACTGTACTAAAATCCTTTGAATTAGCCGGTGATCTTGTAGTTCGTTCGTTAAAGTCCACCACCCATTTGTTTACATCCAGAGAAGAAACCCGGAAGTCTTGATGACCAAATAGGCAACACAAAGAACAGGGATGCAATCTAACTGCAAAACATCAAATTATGGTAAAATTCACGGGGGCCCCTGAACCCCCCCTCCTCATATAAAATTGGCCGGCACTATTTCTCCGAACGTTCGGGAAAATAAAGCTGGGCACAATTTCTCCGAACGTTCAGGAAAATAAAGCTGGGCACTATTTCTCCAAACACTCTGAAATCACATCCTTTCCCGCAAATTTCGGATATTATATAGATCTATAATTATAGTATAAGCCTACCAAAGATTGTTCGTATACAATATGGTTCAATCGGTCCAAAAAATGTCCGCTGTAAATATTCATGTATAAAGAAATGCTACAGTTCCAAACAGTTTTTCGCTAGAGATATGACGTGTTGCCTATGAAGAGTGCTGCTCTTAAACTTGAATGTGTTGTGTTCATTCGTGTGCTGTCTAGATCTAGATCTACGGAGGGTTATTGATAACGACACATAGAATTAGCATCTGCGTTTGTCGCAGCCGTGACCAATCAATCGTGGCTTGATTTTTTGGCATTTTTTAGTCCCCGAATCGGAGAATAAAAGTCAAATAAAAAAAAAAGAAGAAAGAAACCGAACCTCTTTACTTTTGAAAGAAAGTTCACCTAGCTTCACTTCGTCTCTTTCTCACTTGTTGTCACCACGTTGATTTGTTGAATACGTTACATGCAGCTACTTTTATTTTTCCCTCTTTGTGGTGTTTGTTGAATACGTTACATGCAGCTACTTTTATTTTTCCCTCTTTGTGGTGTTTTATTTTGTTAGTGTGTATGTTTTTCGTTCTTGTTATTGTTCTGATATGTTGTTTTTCTATCAATTGTTTTTGTTGTGGGAAAAAAAAAGGGGGGGGGGGAATGTTGTATAGTGTAACGTCATTTAATTTGATGTTCCTACCTTCATAAGATTCTAAATATATATACATGTATATATAGATTTAAATGTGTTATGTTAGAGCGTACATTCCACCAAAACCGATTACATGTACTGACACTGGCAGGCCCCTTAATCTGTCCTCAGAGAAAATTGCATTTGAAAATAGCAAAAGTTGCAAGAAAAATTAGCAAAAGTTGCAAGACGTGTATAGCTAAAACAACGCCACGGAACTATTGGAATACATTGTTGCTATGCTCATTGCAATCAAAAGTAACCAATATGAATGTCTACCCCCCCAAAAAAAAAAAAAAAAAAAAAAAAAAAAACTACATGGAGGTTGCATGGTGTACAAAAATAGTTTGTCCCTGACACATGCGTCAGGTCCTTGCACTCTCGCTGACGTTGGGCAAGTGTGACCTGCGTGGTTTTGGGGCTATTCAAATATAATCTTACACTTTTTTTACACTATCCTGCCCCCCCCCCCCTAATCTATAGCCTCCTAGACTAAGATTTAAAGTCTTTCACAAATTTTTATACTAGTCTAAATCTATCTACCTGGTGCTACGGAACCAAGCAACCTAAGTAATCAGGCGACCGTGTTTACGATTGATTTACTCTAGATCTAGATCTTTCTCGACTAGAAGATGATTCTGTCCAAACAAGACTATTTGGTCCGTTTGCTCGCCAGATTGATAGTGCAAAGCGGCTATCGTGGCACAAGTCGATCGCGCCCGACTCGTTGCAAAACAAACACGTTGTTTTCAGGCAACGAGATGGGCGATCATCCCGACCCGACCTTACCGGGCCAGGGTCACTGACTGGGCGGCGGCATTTAGTGCAAAGGAGCGTCCTTGGCGTCTTTACTTTTAGTCGTTGAAGAAAAATTTGGTGTTTTTAATGAAATTTTATTATTTTCCCAAATTTTGTGGGAAATTGGCTAAAATTCGCGAAATCACGAAAATGATAAAAGTTGCGCAAAAGTTGCGCTGAGAGCAAAAGTTGCGCGCGCAACTTGCGGGCGCGAATTTCTCTGAGGACAGCTTAATGTGTGTGATTCCATAATTTACATGTAATATCCTGTACTTTGTTTTAAAATTACGCACATTTTTTGGGTTAAAACAGCCAATCTTCTTCAGACAGGTGGACTCACGCCCTTATTTGTTAATTTTTGTGGTTGTTTATGGGCTGTTCTAATTTTGATTTAATTCGATTGTGAAACCTTTATTTTCACGTTTTTACACTCATCTAAAAATTTCTAGACTAGCTCTTGAAAATTGAAATAGATATAGACCTAAAAATTTGCTCCTGTGTGTGTGTGTGTGTGTGTGTGTGTGTGTGTGAGTGTGTGTGTGTGTGTGTGTGAGTGTGTCTGTGTGTGGTAGTAAGTGTGTAAGTGGAGAGTGAGGAGCGTGTGTGTGTTTGTTTTTCGGGCTTTATTTCAGCCTTTATTCAGTAAACAGTTCAAAGTATACAAAAATAGAAACACAGGATCCATTCACTCCAGGGCTCATGAGTCGTTCCTCTCTTTCAGTTTCACTCATTCATTCAATTCCCGTGTTCTCTCCCGCGGCTCATCTCCGTCCGCATGACTTTCACACCCCCACCCCCTCCCTCCAGGCACACTCACACACAAAGAAAATCTCACTCATTCCCTTGCACCCTGCGAACCATGGACAACAATATTAGCAAAACACTGCCTTAGCCGCATTCCTTTCGTTCGTGAGCTGTGGACCAGGCCTGGGGGGTCGGTGTCGTCGCCTTGTAGTTGCTGTCGCCTGTGGATACACTCGTACATTCTTCCTTTCACCTGCTCTGTCACTCACACTGTCTCTCCATCCACAGCTCAGCTCGTCATACGTGCAAAAGTTGCCCACTGATTATGTTTAGTTAGTGTGTGTACATGTGCATGATGGTGGTGGGTGTGTGTTACAGACGGTTGTCTGTAGGCGGGCTTGCCATGCGGTGTTCCTTCCCAGACCAGAGGCAGAATGAAAGTTGGCGCCGAACTCTCGCAATAAATAGGCAAAAAATCACGAGACCGGAAGCCGGAAACCGTTCGGAGAAATAAAGATCGGCACTATTTCTCCGAACGTTCGGAGAAATAGTCACTTCGTATAAAATTAGGCCCCCCCTGAAACCCCCCTACTCTTGATTCTTGAGGCCCAAACCGGCGAATAATAATTGGGGGTGGGAACTGCCGAAAAAGGGCCATTCTTTGCTTAAATTTTGATTTTCTCCCGAAAGATTACCTGGCAATTCAGGGTCTCTGGTGTTCAGCTTTGGACTTTAATGAACGAAGAGCTACAAAATCGCCAATTAGCCTTACTCTAATCTAAAGTCTAAAGCCTGAGATCAGCCCCAGTTTGGACCTCGGAAGAGAATGGTTTGCTATTCATTTTGATCATACGGCCACTTTTCAGCTTGACAATAGGTGGCCGTTTTACACAGGTTTGACTGTATCAATTTTAACAAGTGGATAGCTTGCCTTGCACTTGCAGCAGCGACGTATGCAGTGGCGGGTTGGAAAAGAAAAAAAAGAAAGTGAAAGGGCAGCAGAGGAAAGAATTAGGTCTATTGGTTATTCATTATCATCAGATTATACCCAAAAAAATCAAGCCACAAACCTGTGAAAGAATCAGAACAAAAAAACCAAACTAAACCAAGACAGTCTCTGTCTTCAGCAAAGAGGTTTATAAGATCTCTCAAGTCTTGAAGATCAACTGCGTCTCACATTCACTTTCACACAACCTATCAACAGACTCGGTCGGACTATCTTCCAGCGACCGCAGTATAAAAAAATCTGTAGGCGTCACGCACTTCGGTGTTGAATAACTCAGAAAATTATGTAAAAGGGGTCATTGTATAATATTTATTATCATGTATACCTACAAGAAGTCCGAGGTGTCTTCCTGCTTAGCCTACCTAAGACTTAAGGATAACCATAGATGGGCCTAGCCCATAGATGTACAATATATCCTCTATGGCCTAGCCTAATGTTGAACTAGATCTAGGCTACGCTTGTGGGAGGCTTATGCTGCAAGCTTGCAGGTAAATATCTGACATAAGGAGTCCGAAAACCTAACTTAATTTATCGCAATATTAAATTATAAAAATAAAAGCATGCCCCTGAGACACATACACAAAAACGCAAACAACAAAAAGAGAGAAAGCGGGGCATGGGAGGGGGAGGGAGGCAGAGGGAGAGAGAGAGAGAGAGAGAGAGAGAGAGAGAGAGAGAGAGAGAGA
>NW_004797478.1:566052-569770 GCF_000002075.1 Aplysia californica | reverse complement strand
AGAGAGAGAGAGAGAGAGAAAGAGAGAGAAAGAGAGAGAGAGAGGGGGGAAGAGAGAGGGAGAGGGAGAGAGAGAGAGAGAGAGAGAGAGAGAGAGAGAGAGAGAGAGAGAGGGGGGGAGAGAGAGAGAGAGAGAGAGAGAGAGAGATTACTTCTGACACTTCTGTCTATGTGATTGTGAATGTGTGCAAGAAGAGGAGTACGCCTTTGAAGTCCTTTACTTTGGGCAAAGATAGTTCAGCCTACGTAGGGTGTAGTATCTTTGCTTTGGGCCACAGAATTCTACACTTTGGGCCCATTCGACGTCACCCACAAGGCGGTGACTCCGGATTGCCTAAGGGAAAGAGCCTTGAATATTATCAGAGAGTATTTAATAATAGAGAGCGGAAACGAAGCCTCTTTTCGCGTATCCAGGTCACCAGCTGATCGTGAAACGAGGCGCGGTAAACAAAGCTAATGGCGGCTGTCGGCAGTCGCAAGTCACCCGCAAGTGTAACTGGTGTTTTGCGGCAGTCTGCGTCCGTGCCAATTCAAGATCACACAATTACCAGACCTAGCATTCTTTAGCTTTCCAAAGGACCCTGAAATGTAAGAATTTGCACATGTACTTTTTCATTAACCTTATTTAATATCGTTTTTCTCATGTGTAGATCTAGATCTAGGCTTATCTAGAATCTAGATCTAGATCTAGGCCTAACTAGATATCTAGATCTATCTAGATCTAGATCTAGATCTAGAATACCTGGACTCTAGACCTAGATCTGGAAACCTAGAGATATAGATCTAGATCTAGATATAGATCTAGATCTAGATATAGATCTAGATCTAGATTAGATAATAGATCTAGATCTAGTATCAGTGTCCGGGTCCTGATTAGAACTAGATCTAGATCTAGATCTAGATCTAGATCTAGATTCTAGGTCTAGAAGGGCCTAATGTAGCGGGCCTAGTGGGTCTACTAGGACCTGATCTAGATCTAGATCTATCCTTGGGCCTTATTATCATAGCATAGACATACTATAATGTTTGCTTCTACACATTCCTTCCTCTAATTCTTCACAACACATGCGACAGTGCAGTCGATTAGCCTAGTTACTGTTCGTCCCGTCATGCCAGGACGAAACATTGTTGTCAGTTGTTAAACCTTGGAGGACGAAACATTGTTGTTAAACCTTGGAGGACGAAACATTGTTGTTAAACCTTGGAGGACGAAACATTGTTAAACGTTGGAGGACGAAACATTGTTAAACGTTGGAGGACGAAACATTGTTAAACCTTGGAGGACGAAACATTGTTAAACGTTGGAGGACGAAACATTGTTAAACGTTGGAGGACGAAACATTGTTAAACGTTGGAGGACGAAACATTGTTAAACCTTGGAGGACGAAACATTGTTAAACCTTGGAGGACGAAACATTGTTAAACCTTGGAGGACGAAACATTGTTAAACCTTGCTATAACTTAACTAGATCTAGCGAATAATACACGTTTTTCTGGGGGGGGGGGGGGGGGGGGGGGGTTAGATGTGGGATGAATGTCATTTAACTATCCAAAAAAGATTTTAATTTTAAAATCTCCAGTAGATGTACTTTCTAAAAACTGTTAATCAATCAAGCACTTTTCTCTTTTATGAAATGAAACTAAAGGAGTAGACCTAGATCTATATTCTATATAAATCTATGAATTTTGCAACATTTAACTGCACACGTGAGAATATGGGCCTCCACAGTGTATTATTTATTGTGAGCCCCGGTCTACCTGTAAAACTCTGTGTTACAATCTAAGTTTTTCGCACTCCTACCAAAAAGTTATAATATATTTCTGATGTAAAAGATAAAAATGGGTAATGAATTTAGAATTATCGGAAGGCTGACTTTGGTTCTCAAGATAGTAAGTCACCTATACGTGTACCATGGAAATGCATTGTCACAATTGTGCGCTGAGCAATTTGAACTGTGGAAATTTGCATATTGAACAATTCTAGTGCTGAATGCTGTGCCCATGCTGTTTACTGTTCCAAACCCTCCAAAATAAATAATTATTGTTCCCTCCAGGCCAGTTCCAAAGGATACAGGTCCTGTCCATGACAAAAGATCAAGTGTCTGCAATGTGATGTGAGAGTTTTGAAGAAGAAATTAAAAGCGGAAAAAACAAACCTTGACATCTAAGAAGACAATGTCCTGCTGTAATAGATCTACTACGGAATACATGTAACAAAATTAAAGAGACAAAGAAATTACAAAGCTTACTTAATTAATTAAGGAAGTGCTAGCTTGACCCTGTCAGGACCACCCTTGAAGTTTGTAATGTCCCAAATTTATGTGCCTGACAGAGAAGTATGGACAAAAGAATCAACAAGAGACAATGCATAAGGCAAAGCAGTCTAAGATTAGTAAGAAAGACTGTCACATTCACCCACTTGTAAGAGCCAGTTTCAGTAAAGTGCTATTAACTTCAAGCCATGAAAGATGCATAACGTGTTCATATTATATAATATTGATTATAAAGGCCCCTGGTGGGTTCGATCTGTCGCATTGTATTCCTGATTTTATTCATATGCCTAGCCTACACAAAACGAAATCTGTTTTATGTTTCTACAGTTTGTTGCATTTCCTCATCATTGCCTATTGCATGCTCTCTTTGTTTTCTCGCCAACTCTTCCCTACCCACAGTACAGACCCCATGCATGGCTAATATAATGTAACTAATTAATAAAATAAGTAAAAATGTATTAACCTTTATTAGGCTATCTTAGATTAAAACTGCTTATGTTGTAAGCTAGATCAAAGTTATATTTAGGCTAAGGCAGGCATATTTTTATTATGCTGGAAGCTTACAGATCTAGATCTAGATGACTTTTTTTTTCTTATGTAACTACTGACACTGACTAGATTTTTTAGATTAGATCTCTCGAATCTAGTTCTAGATAATCTAGATGTAGACATGTAGATGTAGATCTAGATCTAGTTTTCGGTCTACGTTATCAAGACATGTATTGGCTTTATGCCAGATCAACATTATTTTATAACTAGGCCTAGATCTAGAATTCAATTTTTAAATCTGTTGTCCTGTTTTCTTCCACATGTGTAAATTTTTCTGTAGGCCAGAAGAGAATAGATTGTAGAGGCAGTGTTTACAAATATGCAACCTTGGCCAGTTCTCTGATTGCGCTAGACCTAAGCCGCAGAAAGCTAGGCCTAGGCCCCTCTCTAGATACGACGCGCTTCGTTTCGATAAGGCCTGGCTAGGCCTAGGCTAGACGCGACGCGCTTCGCTGTCGATACCGCGCCTGGTTATTTTTAGCTCGCGTCTCAGCGGTCACGTTCGCAAATGCACTGTTGTCACGGACCGCGAGGCCTCGTTTCCTGTCTCTATATTTTAGTGCCTCTGATATTATGCATGTATTATAAAATGTGGTGCTGGAAAGAGGTGGCACGTCACCCATCGACAAGGGTCAAGCAATGGCGGCTCGTGATTTATAGAACTGACCGGCGGTCATTCACGTCGACTATTTTTCCCTCCCCCACCCCCTTCCTTCACAACACACACACTCAAACACACACACACACACACACACACACATAGGGTGGATTCTGAGTCACGCAATGGTAAGCACAGAATCAAAACAATTCAGAGTCAGATGGGAGAATTCGCCCGGGGGCGTGCGCGTATTGTGGAATGTTCTCATGCTTTATTTATTTTCTTTCGTTTTTCTATCC
>NW_004797478.1:534248-564551 GCF_000002075.1 Aplysia californica | reverse complement strand
TACACGCATACACAGTCACACGTGTGCTGGTCGCCCGCCCAACCCCGACACACGCTGGCTGAGACATGTGTGCGTGCTAACAACACGTGTGCTGCTATGAAAACAGGCCGCTGATTGGTCGCATGAGGCAGTTTACCCTGCAAGCGATTTTTCGATGAAATCGATTATTCCGAGCTTGCTCGTTTATATGTTCGTTGAATCCAAGTTATCTTTATTGATTTTTATGAAAAGAAAAAAAAACCCCCGTGGAATCCAACTTCTTTCACTGAAACAGAGTTCCACTGTATCATTCAATGTTTTTTCTTTATGTACATACCGTTGACAGCTATGAAAAAAACCCATCTCAAGTTAGTTGGAGTTTTACGACACTTGCAACACAATAAGGTCAGAGAAGTGCTGAAGAATAGTAGTTACAAGAGAGTAACACACACAAACAAAGGAGGAGTAATACATGTTTGGCACAAGGGAAGGAGCAAACCACACCAGAGCACCCGCCAACAACTCAATCACACATAATATAACTATTAAAAAAAGAGTCCATAAAGAACACGGAGAGAAAGCACATATTGGCTGATAATTAAAACAGTGGTGCTGAAGAATGTACAATAAAATGCTCAAGCATAGAAAACCAGAAGTCAGAGGGTACAGACTGCACAGGTACAATCTCAGTTTTTTGCATGGTGGAACTGATTGCAGCAAGCAAGCTCAATTTTCACAACATAAAATTTATTATAAGAAAAAAAAAAAAGCAGAAGTCACGGACATATCAGATTCAGTTTACAACACAAGGTTGGCCACACTTAGCCAAGAACAAACAAGGATAACAGAAACAGTGAAAAGTAGTGCTTCTACTACTTCTAACAAAGGTGAAAAGCACGGTCCACGGACAGCATCCCGGTGAGGGCTCAGGAGGAGAAACCCCCTGAAGGAATTGAAATTTAGTGTTTTTAGAGGGTTGAAAATGGCATTTAGGAGCCTGTTTGAAGAAATTGACAACAACTAATAACATCTATTTTTTCACCAAGATTTTCTCTAATTTTATTTCTTCACCAACACCGCTTTCCCTTGATGGCAATGTTTTTAAAGAGCAAGTTCCCCATGTCATTGCTACTCTAGGCCTACTCCAATGTCATCGCACTATTGGCAGCAGGCAAATCTGGGAATGATGAATTCAATCTTGCCAATACAGTCACCCAGCATGTAGCCGTTATTTTCCTCTATTTTCATTTTCATACAGTGGAACTCGGATTTAACGATCTCGGGTTCAACGAGAACTCGGATTCAACGAGATGACATAGATTCCCCCTTTTTTTTTCTTCTTAAAAAAAAAATATAATAACCTGGATTCAACGAGCTCTTAAATCAGCGAGCTCGGATTCAACGAGGTCGCTTCCATGGTAAAAAACCCCCGCAGACTCATTTTTCTCCCAGAACGAACTTTAACTATTTCCGGAAACCATCCATTGCACCTGCATCGTGAACCATTATTCACTTAGCCGATTGCATGGGACCAATCAGCGGCCTTTTTTCATACCATGTATACCAACACATTCATTCTAGGCATGCGCACGTGTCTACTCTAGCGTGTGTCGAGGTCGGATGGGCGGCCTGTACATGTGTGGCTGTGTGTGCGTGTCGGGGGGGGGGGGGGGGCGTTGAACATCGCAGATACAAACGCGGCACAGTCTTTCCCCCCCCCCTCGACAATTGATCATTATTACAATGATAAGCTAGTCTTCACGTAGATCTACGCAATGAATTTGCGCTGGTCTATGGAATCTAAAGTGGCCGTATACTAGGCTCTACACAGCAACACAACTTTTTGGTAAACAATCGAGATGACACATGCGTGTGCATTTGAACGAATCGGTCTTTTTTTTACACACCTCATAATATGCAGGCATTTCACGCAGTACTTGTAACTTCTCTTTATACATTACTTGCTCAGAGCCTGTAATTATCTGCACAAAACCTCGTGTTTGCTATAAGTTATATAACGAACACTCGGATTCAACGAGATTTTAGCTCAGGCCCGGCGACCTCGTTGAATCCGAGTTCCACTGTATTCCAATGACGAATGTCACACCCTTGGAACACCACTTTGAATTGTTCTTCATTTTTACTGTTTTAGCATGAGGACATTTCTTTTACTGCAGCCTTTATCACGCTCCCATAAAATCATCACACAGACATTATTTCACGGGATCTAAAATTTGAAAAAAACCTTCTTTCTGATAGTGATTTCCTTTCTAAACTCACAATTCAATTTACTTGATCAACAAACAGATTTTCCAGCTGCTGCAACAATCCAAAGATAGACAGAAAGAATGGTTGAAAGAAAGGAGGACAAAAAGTTTGCTTTCATGACTATCCAGATTTTGACCAATCCGCAGGTTAAAATGTACTGCCGATCAACCCGCAATGAATGCACCATAGAGAGGTAACGGCCAAAAGCAGGAAATGTGCAATCCGATAGGTTTCTATAACATTAACTTATTGCCGAGAAAAGAACTGTAAATTTCCGGTACTTTTCAAGACGATACAAAGACGAGTGTGGATCCTTTGCTATGGAATATCAGTAGCCTTACGCTATTGCACTTTTTTACGGATTGAGTTGATAATGATGGGGGAGCAAGTATGGAACTTCCAGAAAGTATGGATCTCTGTAAAATTACGGAAGATTGGAAGCACTGTAAAAGGAAGAGACCACATAGGAGCGATCTCTATCTACCCATACAAAAAGTATTGAATAGAGAAAGAGAAGCTTTGTTAGCACGAGTTTTACAGCATTAGCAACACAGTAACGTTATACATGTTTAAGTGCTGAAGATTAGAGGTGTACAAGAGAGTAACAAACACAAACAAGGAGGAGAGATCAGGGCGATAGATGTTTTTTTTGTTTTTCTTTAGTAGAGGGTTTTACGGCGCTTGCAACTGCATAAGGTCATATGAGCGCCAAAAGATTAGAGGTGTTACAAGAGAGTAACAAACATAAAAAAGAAGAAAGGGAGATAAGGACGATAGATGTTTGATAGGAAAGAAGAAGCAAACCACACCAGAGCACCTCCCACGATAGATTTAATAGGAAAGAAGCAAACCACCTGCAATGAGAAGCTGTTTTGTTTTAGTAGAGGTTTTACTGCGCTCACAACTGCATAAGGTCAAATGACCGCCAGAAGATTAGTGGCATTACAAGAGAGTAACAAATATAAAAAAGAAGGAGGGGAGATAAAGACGATAGATGTTTGATAGGAAAGAAGGAGCAATCCACACCAGAGCACCCGCCAACCACCCACAATGAGAAGCTGGACAAAGGTGGAGACTATAGCCCAGGACAGAAGGACATGCAGAACTCTTGTTGGTGGGCTTTACTCCTGCTGTTGAGGATGATGTTGATGATGATGATGATGATGATGATGAAAGAATGACAAGAACTCCAGAAAACTAGACTTGATAAAAGTCTTTATTTCTCAAGGGGAAGCAAGGCAACAAACTTACAAACGTGGTGGATGGCTGGAACATGTGAGTTTCAAACAGATGCCGCCAAGAACTTATCAGTCTTACGCAGTTGCCTCAGAACTGACTATTCATCATTCGTACATATTGTGGAAACAAATGTTTACCCCCAAGAAAAAATCAAAGTGCCAAACCACATCATATGCTACAGGTCCTATTCCAGGTTCAAATCTTGAATTTTGGCCCAGGGAAAAAGTTTTCATTTTGATAAATGAAAGACCCGCTCGCCCAAAATTTCAGGATACCGGTACTCATTTTGTTTTTTCAACAGGTAAGAACAAACTAAGTGTATTAAAAGAATACAAGCCTACAATTTTTCTTTTTGTGTGACAGAAGCTTTAATGAAAGGAAACCACACTAAACTTTTGACAGACAAATGCAACAATCCCCCCCCCCCTTTCACTTTACTATTGACTAAAGATGACAAAAACTAGACACAGGGCCAGATAAATGAGTAAAAGAAAACATTTCAAATTGCAGAATTTTTCACCATCCATCCTAGTAAACTCTTAACAAACCCCACATTTTTTAAAGCAATTAAGAACGTTTGAAAACTTACATCACAGAGATAATAAACTTGAAACAACAGGGGCAAAGAGAAAAAAAATAACCCTAACAAGTATTACAGTTGTGATCAATGAAAGAGACAGCATAATATAGATTGTAAAGCGCATAGAACTTGCTGAGTGAGAATTAGCGCTATCCAAATGTAATCTATTATTATCATCATTTCTATTGCTGAAAACTACAGCAGCTCAGATCAGCCAAAGTGAACATTTTCCCCACATGGGAATAGCAGACCACCAACAAAAGACGCCAGCAAATGTCAACAAAACAGACTTAAAACTGCAAATGTAAATATAATCAAAACAAACAAATAATAATAATAATAACTAAACTAACAATTATTTATAATAATAATAATTAATAGTTCCTACAACTACGCTCCGAGTATAATAAGCCTCAACCAGCTAAGGATTCTTATTACTTGTAACTATAAACAGCACAAGCTTTGGTGCTTGAGAAACATAAAGACAGTAGAGAGACAGAACATGCTCAAAGAGACAGCTGTAGTTAACCTCACAGATTGAAGTGCATACAGAGAGGACCCAGAAGCACCTACAAATTATCTTTTCATCCTAAAGAATAAAAAATGCATTTCAAGTGTCAAGAGCAAAATTTAACCTCCATTTTCAGTCACATAAACTGCTCAGTGTTAGACTCTTCAGGCATCACTTTTCAAAATGGCGTAATGTGGAGTATTACACTTAACAGTTGATATCTATCATCACCTATGGAGAGGTATCTTTTGATAGACAATGACGGCACACACCCACACATCCCCAAGTAGAAAACCACAATCTCATCATTCAGCACAAAAAAAAGAAAAGAAAGAAAGCATATGGCGCACTCAGTAGTCGTCCCCCCTGGTAACCACTTCTTTACACGTCGGCCTGAGGATGATGGTGTGCTCAAACTGGGCTGTGTAGCAGCCTCTCTGGTCGCACAACGGTGGGTACGGGTCGATGATGCCTGAGTCGCAGAGGTTCTTTAGGGCCATAAGGTACTTGGTCTGCTCAAGTCGGTCCAGCCAGCGGCGACAAAAAGCCAGGGTGCCGAAGTTCTGGTTGATCACATTGAGCAGTTGCTTGGATTTGGCCAGTCTGGAGAAGGGATGGGTGGGAGGTTTTAGCTTAGTTTTAGTAAGGGTTTTATGGTACTTTCAACACAATTAGGTCATATAAGAACTAAAGATTAGAGGTGTTTCTAGATAGTAACATACAAATAAAAGAAGGAGGAGAGATAAAGATAACAGATTTTAGACAGGAAAGAAGAAAGCCAAACCAGAGCCCCTGCCAACTATACGTGGGTGGGGGTGGGAGGTAGGCATAGCAGAAGAGGTTGACGTACATTTGGCCAACATTATAGTTTTCTGTGGATCAACCGCCCCCCGGAATTTTGATTTTTGGCAGAATTTGGAAAAACTTCGCATTATTATGCTTTCAGATGTAGAATTGCGAGAATTGTGTGCATCATGGCGCGCAAAACATAAAAATATACAGGAATGGAAAATCCTTAAATGCAAAACGAAACAAGTCATTTGCGCGTCATTTCCATGAATTTGATACGCTGATTCAGAATCTGGTATTATTTTTTATCTACGACGTGATTTTCTATAATTTTGAAATTAGTTTTGTTGTCCCCGGCGCAGCAAACTTCAAAGATAGTCGCCAAATCCCTCAAGGCTGGATGGCCGGACATCAAATTCACAGGCAGCGGCTGAGGGTCCATGACATCCG
Organism: Aplysia californica; assembly: GCF_000002075.1. Taxonomy (NCBI): domain Eukaryota; kingdom Metazoa; phylum Mollusca; class Gastropoda; order Aplysiida; family Aplysiidae; genus Aplysia; species Aplysia californica. The sequence goes on along the minus strand of NW_004797478.1, from coordinate 558,735 downwards.
GCCGGCCGGCCATTCACCTACGGTTTGAGCCGCATTTCTTATTACTCGTTACGATTGGCCGTACGGCTCAGAAACCTATCCGGTCGGCCTGCACGTGTAATAGGCCCTATATTCAACTTTCAGGTTATAGCCTATCAACTCCACAAATGCTATTTCGGCAAGCTCATCCCCCCATTGTCTCTAGAAACAGCTCCATACTGTAAGATGTACAGTGTATTAAGGGGCTTTGAGTACTCATGGTTGAGTGGATCCTTGTGTTTGGCCTCCATGAGCATTACCAACGATGCGTTTAAATGTGTCGAGTCCAAAGGAGGACATAAACCATTAAAATTTGTTCTCGGAATTCCAGATTAAAAAAAACAAAACACCTCTGTAGGAGAAAAGAAATGTTCAAAGGTTACATGGATGGAAAGATTAGATTTAAAAAATAAAAGGAAAGGAAAAAAAGCAAACTAATCATCTCAAGACTTTCTTTACAAGCACTTTTAAATTGGTACATTTTGCATTTATCAGAGCTTCCAGCAGCTGAAGTCATTTTTCGAGGATTTTCGGGTCCAGGGCAGCGCCCTGATAGGAGGTTCAAGGGGGACGCTATGTTTGAGATTTTTTGGGTTTCACGGCATCCTAAATATGCCATTTCTGGCTATTCAAGCCTAAATTTAACCAGAAAATAGGTGAGAAAAAAACATACCTTGCATACACATAATTTTCTGCTTGTGTTAATTCATATAAATCCAAGGCAATGCTTTTCCCCTTGTAACAGTACTGTACATCCATAACAGTAGTATGACAGTTAGATCTATAAAACTTGACATATAATATTCAACTTTTTTCTGCTTGTGTTGGTTTGCATCATAATGTGTAGAATCCATATAATCCAAAACCATGGCATGCTGTTCTCCCTTGTACTGTACACCCATAATAGTATAACAGCTAGATCTAAATAACTTGACAGCTTACATTCAACTTAAATCCACAACAATATTTACAAGTAAACAAGTCTGATAAAAAGTTAAGCTCTCTTTAGTTTTCTTTTCTTGTTAGGCCCAAGACCTATTGAACCACATTTCTTCGTCTTGTTTACAGTGCTGGTGTTCTGCTTGTGCTTTAGAAGTGAAAGTAAAAAACACTGTCTACACTCTCATAGAAAAGAGCACTTCCGGTATGGGTTGGCAATTGTTGACTATTAGTAATTATGTACAATTTTTATTTCGCATTAAAAAAAAACATTTTTTAAAAATTATTTATTCGAGAACAAATTTTCACAGAAATTTTTCCATTTGCGGAAAACTGGAAGCACTGATTTATAGGTGTTTTTTTTATAGAAAATTTTTTTTCGTTTTTTAAAATAAGTTTCTTCTTTGTGAATTTTATGTCAAACAAATTCCTTTTGAATTAATGTTATCTGTTCCAAATTACAACATTTTAGTACACATTTTATGCGAGATATTCACAAAAAAAGTTGTACAGTTATTTTTTTGGATCATCCTGTATATGGACGTATTTATGGACACCCATTGAAAATTTACAAGTCAGCTTGGCAGTCACCTCGCTGATTTGTCGTAGATCCCGATTTTCCCCTCTGACTTTTAGATTTCTTAAAGTGGCAGGTCTGGTGTTAAGGAAGGCTCTGCAAACACTAGGTGGTGAAAAGAGATGAATGGGCAAAAACTGTTTAATTTGCATACTCAGAACTGTGCCACGAGAGGAAACTTATATAGTTTGTGTGGGGCCTTACATTTCTAGAGAAAGAGACTCACCTGAGGGGAACATGGCCGACCTCGTAATTCTTCATGTAATGTGATGTTTCCATGTCATCGTGGACGTGACCTTTGCCAGTGCTGCCGAAGGTTTCTATTGCATACACCTCTCCTTCCTTGGAAAGCAAAAAGTTTGTTTTACTTATTTTAGTAAGAGTAGTTTTACAGCACTTGCAACACAATTAGGTTGTACAAGTGCTGAGGATTAGAGGTGTTACAAGAGAGTAACAAACACCAAAAAGAAGGACAACAGTTGTTTGATAGGGAAGGAGCAAACCACACCAGAACACTCGCCAATCACCCACAAAGCAAAAAGGGAGGGAAAAAAAATCAGGGTGGGAATATAAAACAGCACAAAACCTGCTTGACATCTTGTTAAATCCCAGGTGGTTGGAGGGTGGTACTCGTATGTCCTTCTCCCCCCCCCCCTCCTTTTTTTCTTCCTTTCTGTCTGCCTTTCTTACTCTTCTCCTTGTATTAAATGACTGTCATCATGTCGATGTGCTTCTCTTTACTCAATCACGTCTCGTAAAATCTGTTGACTTTTACTTTGCACCTTGCAGGATGTGAATTTTATGCACCTGTTTAGTCTACAGATTGTGAATTAACGTCAAATTTACGGAGTAAGGCAGTCCCCGTGGTTTTATGCACCCCGCATAATTCAGCAAAATTTGATCATTTTTTTGCATCATTTCTGATTATTTTCCTTTATTATTCTTTGTTAAAACTAAGAGAATTGCATAATTTCTCATTTTTGGGCTCAGTTTGCACAATTTCAGAATTTTTCTTGCATAAAACGACGGGGACAGGTAAGGGCCCCATAAAGATTTTTCGTTTTTGAATGAGTTCAAGTCGAATGTGTTCAGTTTTCATGGAATACCTTGTTTGTCCTTTATTGCAAAACAATGATTAAGCTTCTTAAAGAAAATCCCCAAAGTCCCTTGAAAGAACAAAATGAAGTGTACAAGAAACTAAAGGATAGAATACAAAAACCAATTTCAGGACACCCCCCCCCCCCCGGTACAAGATATAAAATAAAATAAAATATTATGAAACCCCAAAGAAAGTACAGTTGAGCCTGCTCTATGGCCATCGGTCCAAGACAACCACCTGTACAAATGGTCATTTCCCATTTCTTCCCTTGTATTTTTTCCATAAAAAATGACACTGTGTAAGACGGCCATTTTTCCATCGACAATGGGCGGCTGTCTGAGCAGTTTCGACTGTGAAATGCCTGATAACATCAACAAAACATCTCACAGCAAGACTAACCTCCATGCGGGTAGCTTCTCCACCTTTGACAATAGGAACTGTTTTGCCAGCATGAATTCTGTACTGACCCACAGAGTGACCATTCAGATTTCTGATTGCTTTCACTGTGGGGAGAAAAGAGAGAGAGCTACTTGAGTATAGCATTACACTGAAATGTACCCAAACTCAAATCATCCCCACACTTGAAATGATTCATTCAACAAAGGAAACAACAACATATTTAACCCTATCCATACACTCTGGGGTCATTTTGTATCCCCGGGGTTGAATTCTTCACATTTTAGAATACAGACAAACCTGCCTTAACGGAAACCTGTATAAAACGGAAGCTCCCCGCTCCCCCCTTGGAATATTCCTCTTTAAATTACCTGTATTAAATGGAAACCTATCCTACGCGGAAACGGAAAGAAAAATCCGCTCCCTTCTGAGGGTTTCACCTGTCATAGACGGAAAATGCTTTGCCGGCTCAGCCCTGATTTGAAACAAAACTAGCAAATTTGGTTCCGCCGGCTCTAAACTTAACGCCATGGCCATGCCGCTGGGCGAGGAAGGGGAACAATTTGGGGGTAGATGTTACCCCATCATGTGAGCCTTGAGCGATGCAGATGGTCAGGGTGGTGTGGGTTTGAAATCTCAAGACTGCCCGTGAGAGTGCTCGAGTAGCGAGCCATTACAGAAACTTTCCTTGGTAGCCAGAAGCCAGAGGTGTGAAATTAGTTTGACCAATGCCTGCCGCCCTGGTACGGCCAACCGAGAAAAGAGTTCCTCGAATCGATGTTAAATGATGGCAGTGAGGGGTAGCATTGGTTGACTGTGCTTGTTATACCAATGGGTTGGGTTAGGGGTGGAAGCAAAGGAGATGTTCAAACGTTTCCGTTTTTAACAGGTCAAACAGTGGTCCTATGAAAGGCAAACACTGGTGGTAATTGGATAAGTAAGACTGACGCATGTCATTATCAGACAGGATAGCAATTGAAAGGTGTGAAGTTTTGACCACTGCTTGACGATCGGGCAAGCGATCCTTGATCCCACCGGCTGGGCTTTTGAACCCCCCATCCACAGGGCTGCCTTCCTCAAAGTTCCTATTTCAGGTAGATTCAGGGTCAGTTTCAGGTTGTAGTTGTTATCGATCCAGAAAGTCAGTTTCAGGTAGTTTGGCCCAAAATCAGGTAGTGCAAAGACAACGCGCCTGCTTTCCGTGATATTGGGTAAGTATATTTTGAAAACTTGTTTGTACATGCACATGTGTGTGTGTGTGTGTCTGTGTGTATGTCTGTGTGTGCATGAGCGCATGCTCTCGTGTGTGTTTATATATGTGGGGAGGGCAAGGGGGTGTTTGGGTGTGCACAAGTTAAGATGAACTGTGTGTATGAAATGAGGTGAGATTTAAAAAAAAAAGCATTTATGGACTATCGTTCAAGGCACCTATCATTCAGTATTGAATCTGGAATTGAGCGCAGGGTGACTGCCAAAATGACTTCAAAACCGCTAGCCCATACCGATAGAAACTATATTAAAACATATTTCCCGTCACTAGCATAGGACACAGATAAGTCCTTTGTGACTTAGGTATGACAGACAATTAATATTAACTAGTTTGACCCTAAAAATACAAAATGAATCCTGATCTGGGCCTGAGGAGAGGCAAGAAGAACATCAACTGCCAAAACCATGTTTGGTTTCAGCAGTCACGGACTTTAAAAAGCATGCAAGACAAAACTAATTTATAAAACCTTTATAGTTATGCTTACGGCAGAGCAAAAAGTGAAAATAAAAGAGAGCGTGTACTGAGAGCTGGAGCTGGAAGGACTGTGAGAGCGTGGGATGTAGTGATGCTGAAAACCTGGCAATCAGTGAATCACTGCATCATGGACTAAGTATATATTTTTTTTTCAAAATTCTATATCACAGTACCAGTTTTTAACCCTCATCCTGCAGGAGCCGGGTTTATGTAGCCCGATAAGCCTATTTCGGCACCTCGCCTACGTTCTGGTCCCGAATCAGTGTAGCTCCTGGCTCAGCGCACGCGCATCCTCTTACGTGTCATTCGGGTCCCGAGTCGGATCCCCATTCACGCAGGTCAAGTGTGTGTGCGTAAGTCTGCTTGAGTTTGTGTGCGTTTGTGGCCTTCCTCTAGAACCGCCTGCGTTGGTTCGTAATCGAGGCATACGTCTCATTCAAAACATGCAAAGTTGGTAGTTCTAGATGTTCGTCCAATGAAATTATAGAAGAAATTGACCCACTTAGACATGAGGAGCTCGAAAGGATAGTCAGGAAACAAGACTTCCATTTTTCTATACAAAATATTTCAAATGAGCTTGATTTTGTATGAAATGATACTACCTGATAAAACATAAGCTTGTTTGGTAGTTTTGAATATCATTGTGCAGGTACAAAGAACATTTTGAGTGTAAAACATTCGGAAATTGACCTAAATTATCCCCTTTTGAACCTCAGGTCATTCATAACAACAAGAGCGTCCAGAAAGGTTATTCGAATGGGCGTAACTACTCGTAATGTCTTTTCAGCTTGTGAAAGGAGGTTATTCATGTGTTAGTAACACTTTATAAATAGAAAGCTATGAAGGATAGAGCGTAATTTTCATCATCGGTTAACACACTCCCACGGTATTCATGGCGAAAACACACGTTTCCCCGCGCGCGCGCTGTACACCAACAGTACACACTGAGTGACCCCGGCGGCCTGCCCGGCACGTCCGACGTAATCGGTTGCTGATAAGATACGCATCTGGGCACAGACGCAGGATAAGAGTTAATCAGCAACAAGCCAACATGATGCATAGGCATCCAACATAGAGCTTTCCGAGGGTTGAAAATGGCATTTCCTCATTGCCACTATTCAATTTGTCATCAATGACAAATCCGGAAACACCAACCTTGAAGATACAATCATCAAGCCTGTGCTCTAATGTTCCCTCATTTACGCACTCGACTGTCAAATGTCAAAACCACTTAAATTCCACTTATCGTTTTTATTTTAGCATCAGTTTCTTGCACCGCGGCCTTATCCTACTGTCGTAGACTTTATTGCCTCAAACACCTCCCCTCAACTCTGAAGCTCTGCAACGCTCCTACTTTGAATGAACTTAGACTACCCAAACACCGCCGGCGTCCCTTACTCATGCTGTCCTCATACGATGCCAACGCGCACAGGCTCACTGACCGGTCACGATGACGGGCCCGACAATCTAGAAATCGGAGGACGCTTGTTTTCTTTTTCTTCCTTTTTTTGTCATTATAGATATAGTGACATCAGCGAGAATATCGATTTAATTTGTACAGAGACACTGTGTTTTTTATGCACAAACTGCATGTTACAAATTTTTATTAACGGTAAATCTAACGTTAACAAACTATCATTGTAAAATTCTGAGCGGTAAACGAAAGTAGATTTTGATTTTCCCGATGAAGTTTTAGTATTACACCTACACTTCCGCCTGCCGCCATAGCCGCTTATTCGCGTGGAACGTACTCTCGGACTGGGGAAAGCCGAACGTAATTATCACAAACGCGGCCGGTAAAATATGAACTCAGTAGCTAGACCTGCATGTGAGCCTCAACCAGATTGTCTGAAAATTTTGCGCGCACCCCCCCCCCCAATAAGAGCTTAAATTTTGTGGGTGTCATAAGGAAGGACTTTTCCGAGTAACGAGCGACCACCCCAACAAACACAATAAAGAAGAGACCTAACCCTAACCCTAGGCCTACCCCAAAAAAGAACCTGCAACGGGCCTCATGTAAAAAGGCCAGCACAAGTCCAAAATGAACCCCCCCCCCCCAAAAAAATCCACTCCAAAACAAAGAGCATGCATAATGGCCTACACATCTACATTGCTATTATAATAGGGTTTGATACAATAACACAATAGAATTGGAGTATGAATCCTCCATACCATATCGTCGGCAGAGAATTCTAACCGTCTAACTCGAAATTTTCTCGAATTGCTTTTTTCCTTAAAATAGATCGACATAACGAATGGCTACGTCCTATTAAAATCTAGAACAATTTTGACAAACAAAAGTCTTGTTTCAAAGAGAAATTCTAACCGTATATTCAGACTGGCTTCCGTGACTGAAGAATTCTAACTGTCTAATTCGTTTAGGTAGTCCGCCATTGTGGATCACGGCGATAACGTTTTGCTCTAAAGGAGGCGTTTGATTATAAATAAAATTCTTTTTTCCTGAAAATAGATCTACATGACGAATGGCTATGTCCTATTAAAATCTAGAACAATTTTGACAAACAAAAGTCTTGTTTTAAAGAGAAATTCTAACCGTATATTCCGACTGACTTCCGTGACTGAAGAATTCTAACCGTCTAATTCGTTTAGGTAGCCCGTCATTGTGGAACACGGCGATAACGTTTTGCTCTGAAGGAGGCGTTTGATTATAAATAAAATGTAAAATCAGAAAAGGCTGCTTTTGTTAAAGGGTTGGTCGACTGTGTCGAGCCTGTGGAGAAAAAGGAAAGAGAAAGCAGAAGATCGTGGTCCATGAAGTACCATCTGCGAGTGAATGGGACCAGAGTAAAAGTGTGCACGGCTTTCTTCTTAAGTCCTGTACTTTGTTACTAGTGTGTTCACATCGTTCTTACATCTGGGTTGGGTGTAGCAGAGGGTGAGGTTCCAGTTCAGAGAAAAAGGGTTAGGGAGGAGACTACAGCATCAAAGGTACTTAAACAGTTTCTTCGTGATCTGCCCAAGTTGCCGTCTCACTATTGCCGAGGGACTCCAGTAAATTATACTTGGAACCTGTTTTCCAGAGCTTACAGGCAGTGCACCGCCGTTTGTATAAAGAAAAGTATGAGTGTGTGTATGTGGGGGGGGGGGGGGGGTAGTGTATGTTATGTCTCAAATGAATTCGAAGGTGCTCTGACTGCACATAAATTTGCTCCTTGTGTGGTTGATTTTTTGTCATCTGATTTGACTCCAAATCATTATATTCAGATGGATGTGGTTGTATCAGAACTGCAAAGTCACAATGAGTTTTGCACTGTTACATTTCAGCTCTGTCAAAGGTAAAACTGTAACATTAAAATTCCTAGAGAAGGACTATACACAGATGGAGTTGGACAGTGCTCACAGCACATCTACTACACAGCTGATTATGTCAGGCTAATGGAAGAAAGTAGGAAAGTGAAGCCATATGTAGTCAAGTATTTGACTCATTGTATCTTTTCTGATTTCATCAAACTAACCAATCAGAGTTTTCACACCAGATGGTCAAATTAAATACAAACTGAGATTTGATGATGACTGGTCACATCTGCCTTTGAAGCGCGGCGAGCCCACAGACATTCTCCATAAAGACATGAAGGGACTGCCTTTGTACCAGGGTAGAAAGTTTGATTCGTCCATAGAGAACTTTAATAACACATGCAAGAAATGAAGTCTGTTGTGCCATCTGACTACCACAAGTTCTATGACAATCTAGAACTGAGTACGTCACCAGTGCGCAAGTTAAAACCCACGGTTAAGTCTAACTTGATATGCAGTGTTTTGTGTTTTGGTTTATGTAGTTAATTTTTAGCTAACCAGAGCTTTAGCTTCATTGGGTAGAGCATTTTAAAGCGTCATAATGGTGCTTGGACAAGAGGATAATTCATTCCTGTTGACACTGGATGCTGCTATGGCATACCTCATCTTGATGACTTTCATGTAAAATGTGTTATTTAATTAGGCCATACATTAGGTGGAGATGCATTATATGAGGTTTAGTTGAGCTTTAAAAAAAAATCATATTACTTCTAGAGTCTTCCAACCAAGTTAAATCATGTTTTTTAGAGTTAGAAGCATTTCAGTTTCTTCCACTGGAGAACTGATGGGTCCCTTTTCAATCTTGCTCAACTTCGAGCCAAGACCAACATCAACAAACCAAACAAGAATACGAGACCTTTTCTTTGCCGGTGATGCTGCTGTTGTCGCTCATAATGAATCAACCCTACAAATAATCCTGTGTTTAAGAAGATTGAGATGGCTGGGCCGTGTCAAGAGAATGGACGACAACCGGATTCCGAAGCAATTTCTCTATGGTCAACTTGCCCATGGAAAGAGACCAAGGGGAAGGTCAAAACTGAGGTACAAAGACATCTGCAAAAACAGATTACCTAAGCTTGAAGTAGATGTCAGCATCTGTGAAGAAATAAGCGATGACAAGAAAACATGGAGGAAAAGGATAAATGAAAGAACTATTATGCTAGTGACTAGAGAGCAAGCACTGCGACAGAATCTGCACTTCAAACAGGAAAAAAGTAGCCATAAAAGAAGCTCCATGAAGACAATTCGTATACGGAAATTCTTCTCTGCCCCCCCCCCTCTCTCTCTCTCTCTTTCTTTCTCTCTCTCTCTCTCTGTCTCTCTCTTTCAGACCCCTCCCCCCCCTCTCTCTCTCTCAGTCCCCCCCCTTCTCTCTCTCAATCTCTCTCTCTCTCTCTCTGTCTCTCTCTCTCTTTCAGACCCCTCCCCCCTCTCTCTCTCTCAGTCCCTCCCCCCTTCTCTCTCTCTCTCTCAATCTCTCTCTCTCAATCTCTCTCTCTCTCTCTCTTGAAGCTAGACAAGAAACCAATCCTTCTCACAATTTCCTTGAGATTGGAGGATCAAATAGTAGCTTAATAGTAAAAACTTAACGACGCACTTAATCTGTCGACAAGCCCATTGCCTAATTAGAATTATGTGGAAATAAAGTGCGACGTTCAGTTTTAGATATAATAAAAGTATTATTGTCAGATTCTAGATCTACAGTACTATGTAGTACTAATTAAAACTTATAGTAGGTTTCCTATTGAATTGACTGCAGGTGTAGTCATTTCGAGTTGTTCGGTAACACTAACGTGTCACGATGACTGAGTTAGACGTAACGAAGCGCGTGGCTTCCCCGCCGGGTTGGAGAATTCTAAACGAACAATTCGTTCGTCGACACTTGGACGGTTAGAAATCCAAAACTGAGCAGTCTATCCGTATAACTCTGGTTTAGGACTTAAAATAATAAAATTTCGGCAATTTTGTTTTAAATACTTAAAAGTAGAGTCATGTATTCCAGTCTAGCACATTTAAAGACAGTAAATCCCCTTAAGACTAAGAGCCTTTGAATTCAGTTTTTTGTCTCTCCTGTAAAATTTACGAAATCGGAGTTGGACAGTTAGAATTCTCCGCCGACGATATATAGATCTAGATCTAGTAATCTAAATAAATCTAGATCGATATCTTGTAGAACAAGTGAATAGGAATAGGCCTTGAACTAGAAATCCGCATCCGATTCCGAAAAGAGGGACTCAGCTGAGTATAATCTAGATTCTAAATAATTCACGCACCTGATGAAATGCTTTTTACCAACATTAATATTACAGCACAACCTATGACTACGATAGGGTTTGACACAATAGAATTGGAATATGAATCCTTCATTGAGGTCTATAATGATCTATATAAATCTAGATCTAGATCTAGATTCTATTAGAACAAGTCAAGTGAGTGAATGAATCCACACGATCTCAACAATTGAATTTGTCAACAAACGAAATTCAAAATGGCCGCTCGAGCACGAAACTGAAAGTAGATAATTTAGCTCGTCGTCCTTTTTCGTATTCGCATTTCTACTCGGGTTCCGACAATTATGTCGGAAACGCCGACGTCGGCAGTCGGCGGAGCGCACGTCGGCGGTCGGCACGAAAACGAAAAGTGCCGACAAAGCCGACGGGAGGAAAAGGGGGCGCTGGCAGTCGGCCAGGCCTCGCACTTCGCACATTGACTGATACAGGTGGGCCTAGCGATAGCATCGGCCGGTTCGCGGGTCGGGTCGCGATTGTCGGATTTCAGACGACTGTCGGCAAACATGCAGGTCTAAGTAGCCTTTTCAGATTTGGTTGCGAGGACTTTGTGCATTTTCTCCGGTCTCAGCGAATTTTTTTCCTTCAGATTCCAGCAGTCCCATGCGATATGAAGAAGGAAGAAGATTATCTATCGTGAGAAGACAGATTTTAGCCGATATGCACGTGAAAAACTATTGCCCACCGAACAGCACAGATAGACAATGGTCGAGGGTACGAATGCGCAATCTGGCAGTTTCTAATACAACTTGCTGCCGAAAAGTTGCCGTAGATATCTGACAAGTTACGGAGGCCGGTGCTGATCTCTCTCTCTCTCTCTTTTTCTTTAACGCAGGGAGGAAATACCAAACTTTCGAAATGTACAAATTTCCGCAAAAACAAAGAAGAATGGAAGCATGGAAGTACTGCAAAATGGAGGTTTTTTTCCTCTTCTTTCGGTACCCATCGCAAATCCGGTAGTTTTGACACCTTATCGGTACGGTGGTAGAACAGGCCCAAAATCAGTATCAACCTGAAAAATCGGTACATTTAGGCAGCCCTGCTTCCATCTTCCCCTAAATTCCCCTGTCTAAGACGGAAAATGTCTTAAGATGGAATTTTTTCTGGCTCTCTTGCGATTCCGTCTTATACAGGTTTGACTGTACTTCTAGTACGAAGATCTCTTTGAAACTTTCAGTAGTTCTCAAAAATAATTTTTACAGACTGCTATGCAAAGCGTACCGATCGGATTAACGAGTAAATTTCCTCTTTGGAAAGTGGTGGCACAGAGTTCTCCACGTTGTATGGATACGATAGTAAAACACGACATACGGATAGGGTTTATAATAATGATGATTATATTATTTGCATTTATGTAACGCCTATCCACACTCTACAGCATGCACTATGCTCTGTGCATTCATTATTACCGCAGCAGACCCTAGAACACTCAGAAACATCCAGCTGCCAAAAACACTGACAAACTGACAAGATTGTTCCTAATCCATATTTTGCATAACCTTTCCAAAGAAAAAAATCAGTCCATAGCAATTCATGAGCAGCTGTTTTTAACCAAAATTACAAAAGAGTATAGCTGAATAATTGTCCACACAGTTCTCCATCTGAAACACTGAGGAAGAGGCAACACAAGAACCTACAGACACCTGTCTCTATTTCTCTTTAGGAAGAGTTTTTATGGTACAATTAGGTCATATAAATCCTGTTTTGTTTTAGTAGAGGTTTTACGGCGCTCGCAACTGCATAAGGTCATATGAGCGCCAGAAGATTAGAGGTGTTACAAGAAAGTAACAAACATAAAAAAGAAGGAGGGGAGATAAGGACGACAGATGTTTGTTAGGAAAGAAGGAGCAAACCACACCAGAGCACCCGCCAACCACCCACCTCTATTTCTCTCCCTTTACAGGTTAGTTGTAAGTTTTAAACAACTGATCTGATTTTTTTCCTAATACAGTAATGAGTACAATTAAGTTATACAGACTACTAAATTGTTTTCAGCACTTGTTGCAAAAGTTATTTCCGAGGTTAACTGTTACAGCACATTTATTTTTCTCAAAAACTTAGATCTATATATACTATGGTTATTACCAGACAGTAGCAATATTTCCTTAACATAACATGTCACTCAACAAATCAGGAGGATTTGATACTTTGATGCCAAAAAGCAAGACAGACAGTCTAGCGTGGACTCAAAGAAAAAAGGCTGATCTTCCATTCTGATCTCTACTTTTACTTTATCTAGGCTCATTTACAAGCCTTTTACTCTCAGTTTTCCTCACCTTGATAGGTTTTTCCATCCAGCTCGACCTCATAAGACTCCATCACTTCCTGGATTCGTTCCCCTATGTCGCACAGCCTGACATCAATACCTGCCTCTCGAATGCCCGTGTTAGTCGCATCTTTTACCGCTTTCAGCAGCTCATCATACTTGGGGTTGAAGGTGAGTGTAAAGGCACAGTCTACCAGATGACCTGTAAAAGTAAAGATCCAAAGAGAAAAGTTACAAGTAAATTCTTACCAGCACTACTACCACCCCAAACTCAAACCAGGAGTACACTCGTTCCCACCTCCATGTTAAAAAAAAAAGCAAAAGTGCAACACATATGTTTTTCTAAATGAACACAGATCAATCAAATAAGATGTGTGATGGCCTTCTAAAGAGAGTACAACCTTTCAACCCCCCTTTAAAAAAACCAAGAAACAAAAAACAACAACCCAACTCACAAACGAACAATAAACTTATATCAAGGCCTAAACAAAAAAAAGAAAGATCAGAAACAATATAATTGATTTTCAAGCACAAATTGTATAAGGAAAATCTATAAAATTCACAGGAAAAGACAGTAGGCATCACCATTTATGTGTGTTCCAAAGTCAATCTTGCAGACATCATCATAACCAAGAACAGTCTGATCCCCAGCATTGGGCGTGTAATGGGCAGCACAGTGGTTTAGAGAGCAGCCAGTTGGGAAAGCCAGCCCAGCCTCCAAGCCCTTTTCCCTGATCAGCTTGCGTGCTGTGGCCTCCAACTCTTCACTGTGACACAAAAGAAAAAAGAATCTTTTGTCTTTAAGGAGTCTCTCAAACCTTGCTTTTAGGACACTGTAACAATTATCAGGTTGCTGGAGCCCTTTTTAGACAGTGTTCCTCCCCCCCCCAACTGCCAGAATCTTTTCCACCTATTACAGCAGACAAAAACACTCATAAAGCTTACCACTTCTAAAAGACAGCTCAGCACTTCTTATGGTATACCCTTTATGGTGACTGGAATTAACTATACAAGTGCAGACCAGGTACAGATACAAAAGGAATGTCTTTATAAACATAGGCCTAGTATTTTGCCATCTGCCAACTGTCTGAGTTGTTCGGTCCTTATTTAACTAATGAAAATTCACCCCGCCATACTGCCAGCGAACTGACAGCAAACGGAGAACACACCCACTGGTTGGCTACTTGATAATCTTTCTTCCACGAGAAAGACATAGAAATAGAGAGAGAGAGAGAGAGAGAAGACTCGGCTCTGAATACATGTCCATGTGCAAGTATATCACCCATAAAAAGTGGGAAAGATTTTTTTTCAAAATCATTATTCTACCGTGCTGATAAGCTTATGTGATAAACACTGGTGTGCAAATTGCAATACTTTTTGAATTCTGAAAATCGCATATATAAAATAACTTTTTAATGAATTTTTTTCTGTCTTAAAAAGTAGTCTTTTTTGTTACGTTTTTGCACATAGAAAATATTAGAAATATAGGTAGCGGATATGGCGACGATTGGGATTGGCTTTGCTACTAACCCCCCCCCCCCCCCCCCCCCCACAGATGCACAGCAGAATCATGTTCCTTGACAATGGGCAATCGGGGCTATGCAACAAAGGAACCCCCTTGAACCGCCAACCCTCCTGTTCCGCCAACTTCAAGCCCGTCCCAAGGGTGGCGGTATAATGAGGTTTGACTGTAATTTCTTGTTTTCTTTGCAAAGTCTTGCTTCCATGATGCAATACCTCACTGTCTTCCCAAGTACACAATGAAAAGAGCAATGGTTATTCTACCCAACACACTACCACTTTCAAAGAAGTTTGCAGCAACTCAATACTCCTGGTTCAATCTTCAACTTTTTTTCCCCACGATACTGGCAGTCTGCACTAGGAATGGCCGAATACCATGAAAGAGATCTAAACAAAGAGTCTTATCAATGTAATACAAAAGTTTGAAGAAAAAAATCGTTTAAACATCAAATCCTTTTTCCCCAGGTATCTCCGGGGGCTCACTAAATTTCCATTTTTCAAACTATTCAAAACCATGCCAATCCTTAGGCCTGGCAGTTTACCATGAGGACTGTAGCTGAACTTTTTACAGGGCATCTTACTGGTAAGTTCTGGGTAAGGGGGCCCACTTCTCTTTATCAAACGTTGTATCAAAATTTGATTCTAAGAATATAATACAAACATAAAAGGAAGAAAAAAAAATTACCAAATGTCAAACATCTTCATCCCTGGCTGGATGATAGACTTCATGTACTGACGTGTCTGAAAGAAAAGAGAAGAAAGAACACACAGGACTTGACAAACTCTCAGGGACTCACTGGATCTAAAGTTGTTTCCAATATATAGAGCAACTCCCTTCTTGCCCTGTATTTAAAGACATCATTCTACTATAGCACAGGGTGAAAAGGTGACAGCTAACAAGCTTCTCGATCGGTAACAAAAACAGATAAGTAGTAATAAAGTTCATTGTTCTGCATTTCAATAACTCTTAGCATGTGGTCACTCAATTTAACCAGATTTTGAAACATTCAAAGACAGTAAAAAATTGTGACTATAACAAAATTGCACACGATAGATTGTGACAAGCTTCCTCAGTTTTTAAAAAGGGAATGAACCCCTTCATGTATGGGAATAACTTCAAAAGCACTACAGCTCCAACAAAACACATTCTCATAGTCAGATGCTTGAGACTTTTGTTAATCAACAGTACCTGTCTATGGGCTTCCGCCGCTAACCTCATCTCCTCATACAACTGGCTGTGGGACTGGTCCAGCATCTTTTTGTCCTCACTTGTCATTCTGTTCATGGCCGTTCGGCTGAAAAACAAGGCAATATTGCTATAAAAGGATTATAACTTTCCAAAAGCACAGTGTAAATTATAAAGTTGTAACGAGAGCAATCTCCTACATAATATATACTGCTGGGCACGGATAGATCATTAGGGATAGACAAATGTGTTTGACACATCCATAGTTTGGGTAAACCATATAGTAAAAAATCAAAAGAGATTTATCTGATGGGAAATGACAAATTGTATGACCCCATCCCTGACTTTGACTTTCCAGTGTTTGTGTTATCTGCGGCTGACAGTACATTCCAGTAATATTTGAAGCTACATTCATAGACAACTGAAGTGTACCAGATGCTGGCTTCCTTGATGTGCTTTATCAACCAAGACAAAAGCACAGGCATTTCTTAACACCATGTCAAACTGAGGCTTTCCTCACTCCTGGCTTTGACTACTGAGGGTGCTAGACAGCTATATGTGATGCAGGGGTCTGATTGTTTTTCTTATTTTGTGTGTGTGTGGGGGGGGGGGGGGGTGTTTGTGTGTGCGTAAGTGTATGTGTGTGTGTGTATGTGTGTGTGTGTGTGTGTGTGTGTGGGGGTTACGGTAGTTGAATGGCAAATAAATTCTTAAAAATCAGAATCAGGGGTGTTACAGTTGTAATTTGGTAAAATTGTACACAAAAATCGTTAATGATTCCACCAAATTTGTAACGATGGGCAGTGTTGTTGATGTTAACATTACAAGCCCTGCTGATATCTGTACCGAACTAGACAAAATCCCTCCACATTTAACACAGAATAAAAAAGCTGACATATCTACATACAATGAGGCCCGCATAACTCAGATACACTGGGGATCGAAAAATGTGATTGACATATCCTGTTTGTTTTAGTAAGAGTTTTACGGTACTTGCAACACAATAAGGTCATATTAGTGCCGAAGACTAGAGGTGTTACAAGAGAGTAACAAACACAAAAAAGGAGGAGGAAAGATAAGGACGATAGATGTTTGATAAAATGAAAAAGTAAACAGACATTCACGAAAGTCAAGGCTGGTAAATATAACAATGCAATGGTGGGAAAATATATCACTACAACGGATTCACTGTAACTGATTCGCAGCACACAACTTTTTCGGTGATGTCTTGTCTCTTTTTGAACTTGTCCAATCATCATGTGTTGCATATGAAGTCAAGGCCAATTTCCTCTGCGATTTTGTCTGCTTTAGTCATCAGGATGGGAGCAGAGTTATGAAGAGACCCAGCATATGTTTGCTAAAACAATGCCAGTTTCATGTTCTAAAATTTTGCAAAGCATGCTCCTTTCTTGTTAAGGTGAAATCTAATGCTGGTGTTTTCAATTTTACCTCGATTTCTTAGATACGTGAAAAGCATTGAATTGGGGATGCCAAATCTCTTATTAATTTCTGACTTAGAGCAGGACTGCTTGACAACCTCTGCTAAAAACTGATGCCTCGTTTGTATTGTTAGACAATTAAAGTTTTCTCTTCTCTGCCATCGTGAAAAGAGCCTGGTACTTATAAAAGGACAGAAGGATGGATAGTGCATGCGCCTTGTTTGGCATCAAAACTTGTGAAAAGAAGAGCGTTGCTGATGAGCCTTCAACAGAAATAGAATCCCTCTTAAATTAGATTATGATTAAAATGATGTAACAAACACGCCACTCACCCCTCTTGTGTTATCTATATACACACTTCCTGATCTACACCTTCACGATTAAACAACCACACACACACAAAAACACAATTCACACACCATAAGGCCCAATGAAGCGCCACACTGTGTCGTCCATCAAAACCCACTGTCCACCCTCACGTGACTAGATTCATGGAAATCCAAGTGCTTTACATTTAATCGTTTATTTTTCATGATAATCTGTTCGACAAATCTAAGTAAGTCTTTGAAAAAATTGTTGCCAATACAAAGAAAATACAGCGGACCAATTGGCGAATAGCTTGTTATACAAACTATCCCTGATTTTGAATTTAGTTTTGGTTTAAGTAAGAAATTTATAACTCATTTCACCTGGCCTATGTACATATATGTAGGGCCCACATGCGCTTGCAATGGCCGGTCTATGTAAATAGAGGCAGCGAGTATTACTGTACAAAGCCAAGCTCTTATCCACGTTTCCCTGTTTTCCAAGAGAAATAAAAGATCCCCTATGATATGAATAACATGTTCCCTCTATTCTTAGCACAAAAAATTATCAAAGTTGTTAACTCTTTGGGTGGTGGATTATCAAGGCTATAGTTGTTCCCCTCAGCGGCGGATTATTTTGAGGCTATTCTGTTGTAACCCAGTGGTGTTAGAAAAAAAATCATTAAAAAAAAACTATAAAAGATAGAGACATACACCATGCATCAAAATAAAGAGAAATGAATGAACTATAACATGAACACAAGATTTAGTGAGCAAAAAAAATATTTGTACTCACTTTTTGCTGATCTACGAGAAATTATCCATTAATTTCTCGGTTTGTATTCCAACTTTGTGTGAAATGCTTCAAAACACTCTGGAATGCAGAGGGGAACCTTGCAGTGCTTGCATTCAAAGGATGTTTGTGTCCTTTTACAGCCATTTCTGGAAGATTTGGGAATATTGCACACAACACAGTCTCTCATTGGTTTCTGTCGCTTGGCTCCGGGCTTCGGCTCACAATATTTGGGAAAATGGGGAAAATTTCGGTTCAGTCTCTCTGGCACCTCAGATAACTTTCTGCCACTACTGGAGGGTCCTGGGTTACCTGGTGCAGCCAACAGCAAAGATTTTACAATCTGGCTCCTAAATTCGAAGTGGTCAACAGGGTTTCTCACTGTCTTCTTGTACAAAATGTAGGAGTTGCACAATGTAGCACAAAAAAGATGCATGAAAAATTTCCTCCACCATTTCACAGACCGCCGAATGCACGCATAGTTCTTCATAAGTTGGTCACTCAGATCCACCCCTCCCATGTTCTTTACATACTGAACAATCACTTCAGGTTTAACTATCGGGTTGCCTTCATGGTCCTTTTTGGTGAGAGTGACGAGATTTGTGTCGTGGATGGTGGACAGCATATGAACGTCACGCTTGTTCATGTCTGAGAGCAAGTAAGTTGTCTCTCTGCCTAAAAATTGTTTCTCCTTGTGAGAGCTTGATACCAGCTTTTTTCTTTATGGCATCAGGCATTTCTTTCCTGTTGGTCCTCACTGTACCGCATGCACCAGTCCCAAGTAAATGCAGCTCATCGAAGAGTTCCGATGAGACGTAATAATTGTCTAGGTAGACATGGTGCCCTTTGTTTAGCAGTCCACAGTAAGCGAGCAATCCTACTACAAGCTTTGTAGTGGTACAACACTCCTCTGATACACCAGCCAAAGACGAAAAAGTTTCCTCTGCTTCTCCCCCGGTGTAAACATTCATACCCAACAAATATCCAGACTCAGACTCGCAGACTTCATAAATTTTTATTCTGAACATGGCTGGTTTTTTAGGGTTGTAGACCTTGAAACGAAGGCGGCCTTTGACCTTTGAAAGCACATGTAGCTTCATCAAAACTTAGATTTTGTCCCGGTGAGTATGCATCTACAAACTTTTGTCCGAGGTGGACAAAGAATGGTCGGACCTTGAACAAGGGATCAGTTTTGTCATCATCATTGTTGTCGACAAGATGTAAATTTGAGAGAATGTTCTCAAAACGTTTGAGAAACATGTGCGTCGAGAAGAAAGGCGTGCGGATGACCGAATCAGTAGACCAAAATTTATCCAAATCATCTTTCTTGACGAGTCCTGTGGCAATTATCAGAGCTAAAAAGGCTCTCATCTCATCTTGGGTGACATCTTTCCAGCTGAGAATACGGGAGTTGGGTGGTAGTTCGTATGTCACATCACCTTTCTGAGCAGCATAATTGTTGGTTTGGTTACACCAGTCCTGAATTATTTCTTCACTTATAAAATATCTAAAAAATTCAAAAGGCTGAGGATCATCACTTAGTGGAATTTTTACTTGTGATTGACCAGTAAATGGCTCAAAAAGTGGTGGAGTCGACTCACAAATCCATCCTTCATTCTCATCTGTTTCGAACACACGGTTAGTGCCTGCTTGTTGAATGGGTTCACGAGCTATAATATTTGATTCATCAACAACTGGCAAACTTATCTCATCACTAGATCTAGAACTCTCACTCTCACCATCAAAGTCATCATAGATTTCATCCAGTAATTGTTGAATATTTGTATTAGATTGTCGCTGGGTCACTCGTGTAGATGAAGAAGTATCCATCGTGATGGCGCAAAACATTTGAATAGAACACGGAGTCGGAATTTGATTCATAAAAGTAGTAAAAAATAGGTACGGATTCCGAACTTGCGCACAAAACAAAGGAAATTCATTTCCGGAGCGTTTGCCGGTGTTATATTGCTTGTGTACCCTTACGGTGAAGAGAAATAAAGCCTCCTATGACGTAGGGTACCGGCGCGCTATAAGTTGCGAGCGCCGGCCATTACACTGGAAAGCTGGCGCGACTTATGTCGCAAGCACCGCCCAGAGAGTTAAATATCAATTAAGAAAAATTGCGATAAAATAAGTTAAGTGTCGAGAAGAAAGAGAAACAACCACAAAAAACCCCCCAGCTGTGCCAGTTATTTTTGTGTTTGCTAATATACGCGAACCATATTTTTGGTTTTGTTTTGGATATAAGCAGCAATGAATGTGAAAGTAGACATAAATCTTGAAAAACGAGGTGATCTGATTGACTTTATTGCTTGGAAAAATTGGTAGAAAAGCTAGATCTAGACCATAGATTTACTTTAAGTTGCTATGGGTAAATCGAGTGCAGATGCGTTTTATGAGTGCCGAAGATTAGAGGTGTTACTAGATAGTAACGTACAAATAAAAGGAGGAGAGATATGGACGATAGATATATGATAGGAAAAGGACCAAACAACACAAGAGCACCCACCAACCAACCACTCCAATTTTGCTTGTTCGTGTTATCTGTGCCCAACTTTATATTCGACTTATATCTCAAACTGTTCCAAACAAACTTGTCTCGAAACACCCGACATTCATCCCCTTTTACCATTCTACCCCTAAAAACCTCACAGGCTGAGGAAAGACTCCAATAGTGTGATCGCCTACCTCATCACAAAACAAAGCGACGTACTTATTTGTACTAAAACTTATGGAATTTACTTACCCGTCTTTATCAGTTGGGTATTCACAGATCTCTCCTTCAGGATAGTTGCCCTCTGGGAACAGCTCTGCTATGGGTATTGAGGGAGGCACAGTTTGTTGTTTAGCCCCCGAGGCAGCTGACCCATCACCTGCAGCTCCTGATATTAACAAACATGCCAAATTTCAGAGCAACTCTTCAATTTGCTTCAAAGTTTCACCTAATATAACTGCTTATGCTCATTATTATTTTATGCAGTGTAGCATATTTCAGCCATCAGAGATACTGTGAAACTGCACACCGTTAGCCCAGTTAGTATCATGCTAACTACGGAGCGGAGGGCCCTGATTCGAATCTCTTGAACCTCCTGAACTTGGGATGTCTCTCTACAACTGCGCTTACATCCAGTTTTTAACATTACATGCTTAACCATGACAGGATAAAACCACACAGGAAATGTTGGCGGTTCATTTTTAAGAATTACTAATGCAGAACAAACATACTTCTAGATTCAGTGCAAATCATTTTGAAAGTCAGGGCATGTCGTAGTAGAAAAATATCCAAGAAAGAGGGAATTATTTCCACTTCATGCTTAAATGGCCAGCTTATGGAAGTTCCACTAAGGCCATATCATACTGGCTGTTCAGTGTAATAAGACTCCGTCACTGGGTAGTTGGAGGGTGCTCTGATGAGGTTTGCTCCTTCTTTCCTATCAAACATCTATGGTCCTTATCTCCCCTTTTTGTGTTTGTTACTCTCTCCTTGCAATACCTCTAATCTTCGGCACTTATATGACCTTATTGCGTTGCAAGTGCCATAAAATATTTACTAAAATAAAACAAATACTCCGTCATGCGTCATTTTTCAAAATGGTATATGGCGGAGTCTTACACTCATGTCTTGACAAAGGAGACAATCAGCGAAACAACACAATAAGGAAAAAACATATGTAAAAAAGAACCCCCCCCCCCCCCCCCCCCCCCAAAACAAAACATACATATAACATGTCATCGAGCTATTGCCATTATGTACAGTTTCACTTCAATGCTGACTGGCATCTGTGGTGTAGTGTTTAGGTGCTTCACTGTTGCCCACAGGAGACTATAGTTGAAGCCTGCCTCCTAAATGATTTAAACTGTGTCGATGTGGTCGTGAAAAACACCTGCATTTTAAAAAACACAAAAAAAACTTCAAATTGATATTGCTAGAGTATCAACGAAACCCTTGAAAAAAGATAATTTTTACCTTTCTTTTTCCTGTTCCTCTTCTTTTTCTTTTTGTTTTCCCCTCCTGCCTCTTCCGCAGCATCACCTAATAAGGAAAGGACAGAACTTAATTTTAACAACACATATTTCACTCAAAATATTTCATATATATTTTTTTATTAACTATATTACCATATAAAATGTCATGAGTAACTTCAAACTAGCACTTGTACCATTATCGGCTCCACTGCGCTCATTAACGAAGCTTGTCTGAACACTCTCAGTAAAACGAGTTTAACTAAATCACAGCCTTACTTGGTGGACTGCTATTTACTCGACAAAAACGCATTGACACTGACATACACCACCACAGGGCAATTTGTTGGCTAACATGGTTTCCACTCATCAAAGAGAAAACATTTTCTATTTTTTCCCCGGTTTCTGCCTGTATTTTGTAACCATTTTCAAATAGACTTATTCTTTTATAAAGATAACAGAGATAGTAACTGGAAATGAGGAGAAATGCAAGATAAAAATCGTACAATGGCCTTGGACAGTCCCTTTTCCTAGGGCATCAGTGTCAAGGACAGGGGTCACAGGATAAATGCAACATAAACAAAGACATGATGAAAGAGATCTTGGCAAACTCGGTGGGGCTCATCATTGTTGGGGGTGGGGGGTGGGGCGGTGGTGTTATTGCCTTGACTCTTGCAAAACCAAAAGAAACCGACTTGGGACCCATCAGAACCCTTTGCTCTAAATTGATCTCTCCAAAATCTGTGTTAAACTGACTATGAATATCATGTCTTTTATCATGAGAAATCTTAAATCTGCATAGGTAGCAATAGTCAAATTATAAGAGAAGAAAGATGGACATCTGCATTTTTTGGACAAAATACACACAGCACTGGCTCATTGCTTTACCATTAAGTACCCAAAAGAAGTAAGGTACTCCATTTGCTCATGAATTATGCTGAATTTGCAGCTGCCTTCATAAAACTAAGAAAAATATGCCATTAACCCCCCCCCCAAAAAAAAAAAACCAAACCTGTGAATACATGAGTAGAGATAAACTTCTTGAATGGAATATACAAAGTAAGCTAATACATTAATTCTTAGTTTTTGGGTCGGAAATATACGCGGGCACTTATGAAAAGAAATCAGACTGTGGTCAGTCTTTGCAAATGGTCACAGAAACGGAAAGAATAGCTGGAAATGTCTGGTACTGATTCAGTGTCATTAGCAAATTAGAAACTATTCTGAAAACCCAGTTCCTACAACTAATCCCTGTCATATTCTTCAGTCAACTTACAAAACCTAGACTTAGCATTTTAAGAAAAGTAAGGAATTTCTGGAGTGTAACAGATTCTTTTCATGTATTGCATTGCAGATGTATTCTGGCACTTAAATAAATTCATACTTTTGTGTAGAGACCACAGTGTAAATTTTATAACTTTTGTGAAAATATGCGGACATTCACGATTGTATTAGACACAAAAGTCGTATGTGAAATAATTATTTATTAGTTAATTGTGTGCCAGATAGATAAAGGTGCAAAAATACGGCTTTCTATAATCTGTGCAGATACCATTTTTTGTAAGCATCTCCATTTATGTTATGTTGTTATGTCCCAAAAGTTGGACAATTTTTGTCCAATCATTTTCTCAAAATTGATTTTTTTTCCCATTCTCATTTGGAAAAAAAATTCACAATTTAGCATTGCTGACTTCAGCGCGTCTAACAAAATAGCTAGACAAGCTACAATGTCCGTTCTTTTTTTAGTCTCTCTCCTCAAGAGCAGAAATGCAGGCTTTGGCTGCATTAAATGATAATCGCCAGAAGTAGAAGAATACACATAAAACTTTAAGTTGAAGAGTACCAAAAATTAAGTCAGCCCAGACAAAGCAGCGACAGGGAGCTGATCCACGTGACACAGAGGTAATAAGGCGCTCGGTGGGGACCCCCCACTTCAACTACAATTCCACTGCTCGTGGGACGAGTATAAAGCGTGGTTTTGAACAATCAGAGACCCTACCTTCAGCCTCATCCTTGTCACCATCCAAGGTGATTCCAGCCACTCCATTCTCAGCAGCTTGAGTATCCACAGAGACCCCTGGCCCTTCGCCATTCTCCATGACGCTACCATCCTCTGCAGTCTCAGCATCTGCAAAAGTAAAAGAAGTATGAGTCCTGACGAAAAGTTGCAAAAATTAAGGCCAAGGTCGGCAGTGAGAATGGAATATTTCCTTCAATTTTATGATTTTCTGTTTATGCAATATTATTATTCTGTATCCACTTGCTCATCTTGGGAAATACATTCTAGAGCCTAAAACTGTCTATAAGTCCATGAAAATGCAACCTACAGACAGGCAGGCAATCACATTACTCACAGTTTGTGCTAAAAGTACGGCTAAAATAGGCCTTAATTACGCCGGTAAAAATAAACACTACAATGTAAAATTTGGTCTCGATACAAAGGTCGTCTTTTCCTCCTCACGTTATTATCTGCCTTGACCCTCTGTAGTAGTAGTAGTAGTATAAGGTTTTACGGCGCTCGCAACTGCTAAGGTCATATGAGCGCGCGAAACACAAGTTGTTCACCTCTGCGAAAGTTCACTTCACGACTGGTAACTAATTTACTTTAAAATGCTAAAAAGTTAAAATATTCAAATTC
>NW_004797478.1:525735-530936 GCF_000002075.1 Aplysia californica | reverse complement strand
GCCAACTTTCATGACTCTTGCATGGATACCAAATGAAAAATGTTCCACTGAAATAGACTAAAAAATCCAAGATGGCGGCTGTTTTTACCCGTTTCCATGGCAACCAAAGCATTTTTCTAACATTGAAATGTATCACATGTGAAGAAAACCTCAGTGAAGTATGGTTATCACAAGTAAGTAGATGGGAAGTAACCCGTCTAGCTTTCAGTTTTCACTGTAGACCTTCACCTTAATAACCTTTTCTTAATGAAATAATAGGAACTTTGATACATTTAGTACCACCTGCAATGGTAGCAATTTGGGAAGACAGCGCATCAAAAAAATAAACAAGTTGATCAGAAAGCCACCAAGGACAATTGGTAGAGACCTAAGTAACTTCGAATATCTGCACAAAACAAATGTTCTAAAAAAGGTGGAAATAATGCTATGTGACCATTGCCACCCACTGACATCGGAATTTCTATTATCAATCTGCAGTAAACGATACATTTCCAAAAAAGCAAGAACAGACAGATATAGAAATTCATCCGAACCAATTGCAGTGAGGTTAGTTTTAGTTTTAGCATGTGTTTTACGGCACTTGCAACACAATAAGGTCATGTAAGTGCTTAAAATTAGAGGTGTTCCAAGAGATTAACAAACACAAACAAGAAGGAGGGTAGATAAAGACGATAGATGTTTGATAGGAAAGAAGAAGCAAACCACACAAGAGCACCCGCCAACCACCCACGCAGTGAGGTTACTGAACACACGAGAGAGAGAGAAAATATTTTACAGAGCGGATTGTTTCAGCATGTGAGACACGTATTCACTAATGTCCTGTCTTGTTGTGCGTATGCGCAAGTGCACCTAACCTTTGTAACATCCACCGTCATTGTAAACGACCAAAACTAATTTCTCCTTGTGAGATGAATAAAGACTGTCATTGTCAATCGAAAACAAACAAAAACCTCATAGATTCCACAGTGAAAACACATAAAACGTGTAACATTGGCTCATTGGCGGAACATTGAACACTCTTTGAAATTCAGAAAAGTTCTGATCTTATTCTTCTTTGCATTCCCCTGCTCAGTCTCAAGGGTAGTTAACTGTTGGTTCTTCGACTTGCCATGCAACTATTACTGATTTTTATGTATGTGACCATTTGTCTTACTTTGAAGGGCCCCTTGCCTTCAGGCAGCCACATACCGATTTCCAAAATGCTCTTTGTGTTTATACTGACAAAAGCATTTTCAATTTTGGTAGAAACAAAATTTTGTACATTATTATTGTAGAAAAATTTGGTCAAATGGGTTTTGAAAAATTCAACAGACAGTTTTAAATTATTTTTTAAGTCATGATTGATAAAAATAATACTATATAAGATATAGCACCAAATTAAACATTTGTGTGTGTGCCTGGAGAAAGGTCCAGTTGATGGCAAAGCTACTTTTGAACAACAGGGTGAAAAGGCAAGAAAAGGCATACCTGGTAAAAAATTTTGTTTCATCTGGAAACACACTGAAAGGATTTTATATTTTAAGTCTAAATACTCTTTTATTAGTTATTTTTGCAACGTGGTGTATCTCACCAAAGGTTAAAAATGTACGAGAAATTGGGTTTTTCTCCAAAATTTGTTTTTACACCCTGTGTTACAAAATGTGGCATATCTTTTAAAGTACACAAGATATTTGAAAAAATGAAAAATCAGCGTGTTCAGCATATTTGCAACAAGAATATGCTCTTATTCAATATTCAAAATTTTCGACAACTGGGACCTTCTTCCAGACGCACACACATTTCATTTGTGAAAATTCTAATCCTCATCTATCATCAGTTAAATATAACAAACATTAAATAGACCTGTGTGCACAAGATCCTGCCTGAAAAATTTTTTGTTACAGTGATTAAAAATACGAAGTGACTATTTCTCCGAATGCTCGGGAAAATAAACTTGATTTCTATTTCTCCGAACGCTCTGGAAAATAAACTTGATCTATATTTCTCCGAACAGTTTCCGTTCTCAAGAGTTTTTGGTTATTTGCGAGATTTAAGCGTCATCTTTCATTCTGCGATGACTGAGAAGAAGCATTTTTTGCATCAAATTCAATTTCTAGAGCTAGATCTAGAGATTTTTAAATGTCTGAATATTCAGACACTTCAGTTGTGGTTGGAGCACACCTCATTTGAAAATGCCTTCAAAAGGCACGGTGAGAAAATAGGACTGCTCTACCTAGGCAGTAACCTATTTTGCATAAATCACCCATAAAGTAAAGCAAAAACTAAAATTCTTTATATGTAAACCCCCCCCCCCCCCCCACCACACACGCACACTCACTGACACACACACACGCTCACTGACACACACACACGCACGCGCGGGGCCACTCCATTCGCAAATTATCGACAAATCTCGAGAACTGAAACCGTTCGGAGAAATAAAGTTCCAAGTTTATTTTCACGAGCGTTCTGAGAAATAGAGCCGGCCTTAAAAATAACCAGAAGTCACTTTGAAGTTTGTATAAACATTAAAGATGGTCACCATTTGTGATGTAGGTCTAAGCTATTCATGGCGAAATAAGGCGCTCGTAAATATAATTAATTTGAAGAAAATGGCATTTTCTGTTCTTTTGTCAATTCTTATTGAATTTTAGTTTTTTGACTCAACCCCTTTAAGGTCCATTTAACACTTTCCCCAAAGACAGGGGGTAATGCACCCAGTGACCACCTTTAACGTATTAGATGTATATCTATCAAGTTCTTTGTTTTAGAATCTATTCAAGCTCCATGTAATCTGGAGGAGCACACGTCATCAAGACTTCCAGATATCTTCTCTGGATGTAAACAAATGGATTGCGGACTTTTAAACGAACGGAACTATAAGATCACCTAATAATTATATTTTGCAAGTGGCTATTCTCTGGCGTCGCGCCGGTCAATAGATCGGAAGCTACTCTCCGGCGTCACGCAGCCGGTCTATTACAAATAAATTTCAATGTATTTGTTGGCGCAGATTTTGAGATACAATATCTAGGCCTAATTTTCTAACGTAACTTTATTCATTTCTTTGGGTCGTCCATTTGCTTATTCTAAAATAATGATTCTGTTTCTTTACACGAACAAAATTCATTTCGTGTCTAAAATCCTGTCTTGTCACATAGTATAGCTTGATGTTTAACTTATTTCTTGTTGTTGTAATTTTCGATAAATTTAAATATTTCGCGACCTCAGTGCTTTCCTGTCGTATCTCCATTTTTGTAAATAGTGAAAATGTGACTTCTTATGCTCACTCTTTGTTATGAACTCGCGTCACTAGTGGTGAACACGTTTCTTCTAGCACCTAACATAATTTTGAATTGGAAGAATTGAGGCAGTTTGTGTTTGAAAACCTATCGTATGTACCAATGGAAGTGGCAGGAAGTGGTGAAGTTTGGGGAATTTGCCAGACAAATAATTCATTAGTAATAGACCGGCGGTGTGACGCTGGAAGCCGGAGAATAGCAACTTTGCTTATTTTTATTTTCACCTCGGGTGAGAATAACGACAGCCTAAAAGAAAAGGAAGTGCCTATTTGCAACGCCGCGTTGCGATTAGCGCCAGTGCTAAATAAAACGCCGCGTTGCCATTAGCGCCAGTGCTAAAATTATAAAGCTTAATCTACGCTTCGGTGACGGAAGTTCTGATGGCCAAATGGACAGCCCGTCTGTGCTTGAAGCCAAACCATTGTTTTATGAGTGTTCGAATCCCGGACCTGGATTTTTTTTTTTTGGTCCTCTTCTCGACTGACCAACAAATTTTCCCCATAATTACAACTTGTTGCTTTGTAGTTTTTTTAAGTAGCGATGAAGCATGCACATTCTGGTTTTGTCCCCAAGAGGAGCTCTGTACAAAGTAGGCCTTAGTATAGCCTATACTTTTCCTTTTACCAATTTAGGAATTTTAGGCCTGGTTAAAGTTCAATAGTGGCTTTCTTGGTCTGTGAGTCTAATTATTATTATTTTTATAATTTTAGAAAAAAAACCCACAACCTTCCAGGACCGGGATTCGATGCCACGCTTGGAAGTACTGAACATTTAGACTTAGAGAATGTAGACAGCTTGTAACGCTCTCTAGGGCTCACTTAGAGATAATATTTTAGGGAAATCTAGAGCCCCCTCTTGGCATACCATCACCCGCGTCAGACCGTCAGTTGGCACGCATTCGGCCTAAAATTGGACAACCAGACAATTATGTGATAACCTGGAATGCCGTCTGCTATACAATTCAGTGCAACATTGTTTTGTTTTCAAGTTCAACAATTTTGAGCAGAATCAGACACCTGTGTGAGCAGAAATAATCCATTTCATCTCCAAAGGTAAGAACCGCGTTCAGCCATTATGGCTTGCAGATGCGCAAAGCGTCATGGGAAATAAGCTATTGGTTCTGTAATCGCACCCGCAGGATTCGTTTAGCTTTTTTATTTAGTTCATAAGGTGTCTAGTTACCGCCACAAACCATTCGTTGATCTTTGTTGTCACAATTGGCGCCGGTAGGGGGGGGGTGACGGTATGGGGTGTCAGATTTTAGGAAGGCATCCGATACCGTCACTATATTTTTTTACATGATGCGAGATTTGAAAAATACTTATTTCTTGACGGACTATGGATGGCATCTTAGTACTTTAGATTTTTTAGTTTCTATGATTTGATATAGATCTAGATAGATCTATTTAGACATAGATTCATTAGAAAATGAGCGACTTTATATTTTTCTTTTTTAATGTTTTAAACAAATTTATATGAAGGAAACTCTATCCCTTCCCTCCACCCGTTGTATGTGATGATGATGATGATGATGATGATGTTCCTCTGTCCAATGTATGTTGTGATGATGTTCCTCCAGCCACTGTTTTCACATGTTGTGATATTGTTCCTGCTCCTACTGCTTCTGTTTCAGAAGAAGAACTTGCTGGCCCTCCCCCAACTGCCCTTGTCTCTAGTTGTGAGTGGTCAGCTGATGCCCTAGACTTTTCAACCACAGGTCTAGAATTCTTGGGGATCAAATGTACCTCCGAGGACTTCCTGGACCCTGCAGCAAAGTTTCAGCTACCTTTGGTTTCAACACCAGCTCGGGATCCTGTAGATGACCAGGACCATGACTATTGTCTGGCTGAGCAGGCATTGAGATCATTGGAAGATGAAACTCTGGTGACACCCCAAGCCCCCCAAAAACTGCCTCAGGAC
>NW_004797478.1:498248-524857 GCF_000002075.1 Aplysia californica | reverse complement strand
GCCCCCCTGTTTTTACCCTTAATTTGATATTTTACAGTTACATTTGAAATTGTTTTGAAAATAATTGATTTGCGACAGTTTTAGTGGCTTTTTATGTGTGATCTGCAGCAAACAGTACAGCAGTTTGACCCCTGAAACAGTGCATCTGTGTGCGGGAGTGAAAGTAAAAATTTACCTGAGAGGCACGCGGTTGCCGGTTACCGTGTACGTAGACACTGAGGCTACGTGCCCGGTTACCGTGTACGTAGACTCTGAGGCTACGTGCACGGTTACCGTGTACGTAGACACTCTGAAAGAGAAAACCTTTGCCGTATTCCCAGTTTTTGGAAGCCATTGAGTATAATCTAGATTTAATAGTGGCCGCTCGTTACGGAAGTCTTCCTGAGTACTGAGTACCTGATGAGATTTTCATCATGAGTAGACAGACTTAGGCTATTTATTCAAAATGTAGGCTATCATCCCAATCTCAACTCATCAAGTCTCACACTGACTCTGCAGACTGCTGGCTGCCGCTGGTAGATCAAAGACTCAGGATAGGAATTGAGACAAAATTAGCAGCCAAAAGTAAGACTCACTGTTCTTTTTCTTCTTGCGCTTTTTCTTCTTCTTTTTCACTTGATCTTCAGGATCTTTTGCGTCTGCAGTATCGTCGAGTATTTCAGTGTCATCTTGTACATCTTTTGACTCATGTTCCATGTCGTCGATCTTGACGGCCGCCATCTTGATTTTCTGGCTGTAAACTGTAAAATAAAAACTAAAATCCAGAATAGAATCTAGATAGAAAGAGAAGAAAAAAAAGGAAAGCGCGGAAGCTTAGCCTTTTCCAGGTTTCGAGAATGACACCGAATTATTTAAGTTAAATACAGTTACGACTGTAATTTATTTTTAAACGATATTTAAAAGAGTCAAAATCTGCTTATTCGACTAAGACATACAGATACAATTTGTATTGTTTTGTATGGGACCAATTAGTAAACAATAACAGTTTTTAGTTGTCACGGGTTTTCCTTCCTAATTTAGGCCTTAGAAAGTAGGCCTCGCCTCCTCTGCGAAGATCTTCGTAATTCCCTTCTTGAACAGTGATAATTTTATTCTCGAATTGAGGTAAACGTATTTATTTTTGAAAACACTCTCATTTCTGTTTATTGGCATTGCATTCACTGGACCATAGATTCCTTTTTATCACGAAACCTCTAGATCTAGCCTGAGGCTGAGGTCTTGCACTGGCCTGAGCCTACAAAAATAACAATAAACCACAAAAAAAAAAGAAAGCCTCCTTCCTGCTACACAAAAAAGACACCGCCCCTTTTTTGGTTTTAACTTGTATGGAGTTGGAGAACCATCTCACATTTCTATGTAGGTATAAACTGATCACCAGTTCACAGGGGCCCTGGGCTTTTCAGAATGGACTGGTTTGGGCCAAGAATTCTCATCCGGGGTGAGAATAGAAAAACGATCTACCTCTCACCCCGGGTGAGACTTGCCAGCGTAGGCTATTCTCACCCGGTGCGAAACAAGACCTGCTTTTCCTCATTTTGGAATACTGTCTATCGGTGTGGATGATCAAATTGATAAAAGCCAAGAAAAAAGTACGTAATAGCAAAAAAGTAAGCTAATTTGATCGTCTTCAAAGATGCTATGGCTATTTCACTGTTCGAATCGAGCCGAACTACGCGGGTCGCCATTTTGTTTTGCCCAGAAGTTCTCGCAAGATCTACTCCTCCCCTCTCTCTCTCTCTCTCTGTCTCTTTCTGAATACTGTCTATCGGTGTGGACGATCAAATTGACCAAAACAAAGTTAAAAAATGATAATAAAACACAAAAATAAATTAATTTGGTTGTCTACAAAGATGCTACGGCTATTTAACTTTTCGAATCGAGCCGAACTACGCGGGTCGCCATTTTGTTTTGACCGGAAGTTCTCGCGCTACTCCTCTCTCTCTCTCTTTCTCTCCACTGCCCACAGACAATATTGTACGCTTTTAGTAGGCTACAGTTGTAGTGGAACGTTTGTTCACGGCACAGAATTCTACAATTTTTCTGTTATCACAGTGCAGAATTCTGTGGTTTAGGGTGAACGCAAAATTTGTTGGCCTAGATCTAGGCTATAACGGTGAACGCGCACCGGGTGACAATAGCCAAAAGACTCGCCTGCACTATTCTCACCCCGGGTGAGAATAGAGGTGGCCATTTTCATAACGAAGTGATTATTCGGACTCGAGTCCGAATATGAAAAAATGTTATTCGGACTCTGGTTCTTGTCCAGCATGACATCACTTCCGACTTCCGACTTCCTGTGACTCGTGACTCCGGCTTCCTGTCCTGCCTCACTCGTGACTCACCTCAGGCTGGGTAGAGACCGGGATCACTTCGGGCAAAATGGCGTTTTGTGCAGGAGCCGAGTTTTTATCTTATGATGAATTTGAGGCCGGCCTGAAAAGTTATAGTATAGCGCTTCTAATAAATGTTTATTTGTCAAGAGGTCATCAGAAGCGATTAAAGGTGGCTTGTTAGCGTGTGTCGGGGTCGGATGGGCGGCCTGCACACATGTGGCTGTGTGCGTGTCAGGGGGGGGGGGGGGGGGGGGCCCCATCGGTCCGTGTTTTAAACGTGGGATACGCTCCATTCCCCCCCCCCCCCCCCCCCCCCCGCAACTGGTCATTATTACAATAATAAGCTAGTCTTGACGTAGATCTACGTAATGAATTGTGCGCTGGTCAATGGAATCAAAAGTTGACGTATGCTCAGCTCAACACAGCAACACAACTTTTTCTTGGTAAACAATCGAAATGACACAGGCTTGTGTATTTGAACGAATCGGTCTTTTTTTTTTTTTACACAGCTCATAATATGCAGGTGCCAGGTGGTCTGCTAATCTTCAATTTTACCTTTTTCTACAACAAAGAAAGAGGGAAACATGGGGGGTGGGGGGGTGGGGGGCGTATCAATGAGGCGGCAGGCATCGGATCGGCAAAAAAGGTGTGGGGGAAACTAAAAAATGGCGGAGAATTGGAAGCACTGCACGTTAGATCTATAGAACGAAGACACTTCCTTTTTTCCGGACCCGAGTCTGAATAAGCGCATAGAGCCTGCTGTTGAGCGGGGATTTGCGCTATACAAATGCTATCTATTATTATTATTATAACATTTTTTCATATTCGGACTCGAGTCCGAATAAGAATTTTTTCTATTCGGACTCGAGTCCGAATAACGACGGCCTTTTCATAACGGCATAAAAATGTGGTCAGTGTGATGTCAACAACGTCAGTGCTTCATGCAGGGAGACAGGGGATCTCTCTTTACTCTTTATTTTTTAAATAACGGTACTTTATCCACAGTATCATCAAAGATTCTCTGCTACCAAGATATTGCACTTCCTCTTTTGACATTTGCTTTCGCCGTGGCGGACCCGCTTAGGCGATCATTGACAACACAGTGATTATTCTCACCCCTGGTGAGAATAACGACAGCCTACTATTCTCACCCGTTTTTTTCGTTTCGGGCACCATAGGACCCCTGTCACTGAGCGCTCCAGGCGACAAAACTCGTCTCCCTCTCTCACTCCGCTGAGCGCGCGGCGACTAAAATCGCCAACGGATGGGCCAGCTCTTGAGCGCGGGAGGCGACTATTGTCGATTTGAGCAAATAACGTCCCCATTTGTTGCTACAGTATTAATTTATTGGTTCTTATCCCTAGCAGAACCCACGATTATTTTTAAGGAACGCAGTGCCTTGACACTAGGCATAATTTTTAAACTTTATTTTGATTGGTATTCAAGAGTAAAATTTTCCATTAAGAACCAGAATCATAATTTTAATGACGACCCAAATAAATGAATAAAGTTACGTTAGACAATTATAATGAAAGTTAGGCTTACTAGATCTAGGCCTAGAGATCTAGTTATTTTATCTCAAAATCTGCGCCGACAAATACATTGTAATTCATAAGTAATAGACCGGCGGCGTCGCGACGCCGGAGAATAGCCACTTGCTTTCATTAAACTTAGACAGCTTTCGGTTAAGGCTATTATTTTTAAAAACATACTACTCTGGCAAGTGAATTCCTTTCTGAATTTAGAATATATTTACACTTGTCTAGTGTTTTGGTGAAGATATTCGTGCATACTCTCAACTCAAGATTTAAAAAAATGAAACAATAGCAATCCCCGCGGGAGCCTAGAAAAATCGGCCAGCGCTCTGAGGCAGGTCACAAACGGTCACTCTCTTACAATTCACAAATTATTTTCTATCATCCGTTCTCAACACCCAGGTAGACCCAAGAAATCCATTGCATTCTCAGACCGGGTGAGAATAATATAATTCATTTTATTCTCACCCGGGGTGAGAATTTAATAACAATATAGTCTAATATTATTTTCACCGCGAGTGAGAATGAAATGGATATTACAGTTATATTTTTATTTTCACCCCGTGTGAGAATAACGACAGCCCATTGACAAACTACCAAGGAAGGATGTCAACATCATCGGGGCTCCCCATTACGCATTAAACCTGCAGATTACCCTCTTAAAGTTTTGGTGGTGCGTGAGCTTTACCCTTTATAATTTCATTTTGGGGGTTTGGATTATGCTTTAAAACGTAGGTGGTGTGCGTCAGACAAGCATCATTTTCCCCCTTTCTCTATCCAGAAGCCGAGTTGATTATTTGACAACACACCCACACACTCACACATGCACGACAGTCACTTTCTGTGTCAGAAGTCGACTTACTTATCAGCTGTGCACAGTTTCCGGGAACACCGGCTGGCTTCAGCACAGAAGCTCCGTCCACATTCTGGTGGCTCACATTTGCTGGTGTTGTGCCTTGAATTTACCCCTGCCGTGAGATTACCCCCATCCTTCTTAAACACACTAGTAAACATGAATTGTCCGCCATCGAAAGTGTGGAAAGACTGAAATGTGAACCGTGGGATGGCTCTGAAGAATAATGAATCAGTTTATTGTCCAAACCTGCCCCTCATCCCTGCCCTAAATCTCAAGCATCTCGATTTACCCGATTTTCATGGCGTGTCATCATCATCCAGTGCCAGATCTGCGACAGACATCGGCGATCATGGTTTTCCATTCATTCCTTTGCTCGGATGCTCTCAAAAAAGCTACGTTTCCCTGATCTTTCCCTGTGACCCATTTGTTTAGGTTTCCAAAGTATGTTGTTCTGGGCCTACCCCTGCTTCGCTTGCCCCCAATTTTGCCAGTGAGAGCTAGATGTTCAAGACCCTTATGTCTATTCAGGTGTCCCAAAAACTGCATTTGTCGTTTCCTGATTGTTTTTAACATTGAACGTCCCACGTGGGCTTCATCAAGCACTACCTCATTTGATTTCTTTTCCTTCCACGATACTCTTAGCAGTCTCCTAAGAAACCATATTTCTGTTGTTTCTATTTTATTTTCACTGTCTTTAGTGATTGTCCAGCATTCACAGCCATATAGATGGGTTGACCAAACATAGCTTTTCAGGACTTTCATTTTGGTGTTCATTGAGATGTTTCTATTTTTCAGGATTGGGCTCATTTTATTGAAACTAGCCTTAGCCATTGTAGTTCTCCTTTTTATTTCTGTGGAACATTTGGCGTCAGATGTTATCATATATCCTAGATATTTAAACTGTTGGACTTGTTTGATCTTTTTTATCTTTGCTAATGAGATTACAACTAGGGTTTGCTGCTTTTTTGGATATTACCATGCATTCTGTTTTCTTTAGATTCAACAATAATCCTTTACGTTCACTTTTTGTTACAACAGTATCTAGAAGTAATTGAAGGTCCTTTTCGGAGCCTGCTATTAAAACTGTTGAGGCCTGGATATTCTTATGTTTCTAAGGATTGTTTCACTGTTCATGTTTAAGAGGTCTGGTGACATAACACATCCTTGCCTCACTCCTCGCCTGATCTACTTATATTCGCTGTATTCTCCATTAATTAGTACTGCAGCGTTTTGGTCCCAGTACAAATTTCTGATAATTCTTAGATCTTTTCCATCTATGTCTAGCTTTTCCAGTATTTTAAATAGCTCATCATGTCTAACTTTATCAAACGCCTTTGAATAATCTATGAAGCATAAATACAGATCTTTCTGTGCTTAATACATCTTTCCATTAACATTGTTAAGGTGAATATAGTATTTCTGGTGCCCTTGTCATAAACAAAGCCGAATTGCGTTTTAGATATCTCTGGTCTTACACTTTTTCTCAATCTTCCCATTATTACTCGCATCAATATTTTTGTAAAATGACTCATAAGGCTAACTGTTCTATGCATATCACACTCAGTGGCACCTGGTGTTTTAGGTAAAGCTTTTAAAACTGACTTCATCATATCTTCTGGGATCTCACCGCTGTCATAAATAGCATTTAGGAGCTTTGTGGTTATTTCAGTGCCTAGTTATTCAAGCGCGACAATCATTTCAACTGTAGTGTTATCTGGCCCTGTGACTTTTCCTTGTTTCATTTTCCTAATGGCAGCTTGTACTTCTGCTTTTAGTATTGATGGTCCATTTCTTTCATTCTTTATTACCGGTTTTTCTCCTCTATTATCTTTGAAAAGTTCTTCTATGTATTCTGACCATCTGTCCGTTGTCCATTAAAATATCCCCTCCCTTTGCTCTTATGCAGCCTGCATTTGAGCATCCTTTTATCCCACCTACTTCTTTGATTTTGGAATGCATGTATTTGCTGTCTTTCTTTTGGTTCTTCTCTATTTGTTGACACTGATCATTTATCCATGTTTCTTTTGCTTTGTTGCATTTTTTCTTTATTTCCCTGTTTTAGATTTTTCCACATTTGATTTTGCCTTTCTTTTCTCTTCCATTAGTTTTAATATGTCCTGGGTCATCCAATTTTTATTAGCATTTTTAGCTTTCGGGGGGATATTTTCTTCCGCAGCTTCCATCATTGAGTCTTTCATTTTCCTCCACAGTTCTTCCGATTTAGTAATGTTTTCCAAGGCTTGAAATGTATTTACATCGCGTGTAGCCTGATTAAAATTTTTTTTTTGTGGTTCCTTCTGTTTGCGCAGGATTTTTCTGAAGTCTTACTCTGCCTTCTTATCTGTCGTGGGAAGCACTCGTTAAACTTTTTGTCAGCAGAAACTCGGAGCACTATTTTCCGAAATGTCTATACCGAATTTTGTTGTTGACTCACCAAAAGTTTTGTTGGATCTTCGCTCACACGTGTTATTTCAACTATAATGGAAGTAGTATTGATTTGGCATTCCGACTTACGACATTCTCGAGATCTACTTTCGCCAAAACATACTTTGTCCGAGTTCTGGTTAGTCTGGCCCGTCCTCAAGACCCTTCAGTAAAACTGTTTCAATCGTGCGTGCGCTTCACGTGACATGACCTCAGCATGTGAGTTCCGCGTGTGTCGGGGACGGTCCGTTGACGGGGCCAATTTAAGTTCATGCACACCGGCCGAAGCGTCTTTCAGGACTTATCCGGGGGGAGGGGGGGGGGGCGTGTAAAACACTTGGACTAGGAGAGCTTGACGTGATACTTCAGGATTAAAAAAAAATAATGATAAAACACACACAGGCACGCGCACGCACGGGCACACGCACACATTCACTACACACACACGCGCGCGCGCAGAGGGAATTTAGATGGGTATAATAATGGACACCCCTGGAAATTTTTAAAGTCAGCTTGGCAGTGACCTGGGTGATTTGTCGTTGATCCTGATTTTTTTCACCAAGTCCCAATTTTTTTCCCACTGAGATCCTGACTTTATGATTTCATAGAGTGGCTGGTCTATATATTTTTTTTCTTGATGTATTGCAGTCGGAATTGGCCTCTTCTGGTTTGTCAACTTTATTTTATTTTTGATAGGACCAACTGCCACCACTATTTCCCCCCCAAAATGCACACAACTCTAATTCTAGTCAATATTACTCATTTATTTCTTAAGTTAATTAAAAATCGTTAGCCTTCAATCATAGTCATGGTCACTCTGTGTGTGTCTGTGTGAATGTGCGTGTGAGTTAAATGTTTACAAGCAAAAAATCTTACTATAAAATTATGAGATATTAACTTTTACCCTTAAAGTTTTTAAAACAAGGGTTTAAATACCCCTTAAAATAGTAAACCAAAGGGTGAAGGAACCTCTTAAGTTGGCCTGAAAAGGGGAGCCCTGATCATAATGGGAGATGCCAATGCCAAGATTGGTCAGGACAACGTAGGTTATGAGGGAATCATGGGACAACATGGCTTGGGACAAATGAATGAGAATGGTGAGCGATTTGCAAATATCAGTACATCCAACAGTCTTGACATCGGAGGCCCTGTTTTTCCCCACAAGAGGATCCACAAGGCTACTTGGGTATCACTTGATGGAGTGACGGAGAACCAGATCGATCATTTTTGTATCTCTCATAGGTGCAGGCGTTCACTGGAAGATATCGCAGTACAGAGAGGGGCAGACGTTGGATCAGATCATCGTCTGTTGTTTGCAAGACTCAAGCTTCGTCTCAAAAAGCACGGAACCAGAACAAAAACCAAAAGAATGAAGTTCCAAGTAAGTCTTTTACATGGACACAAGAAAGAGGAGTTTCAACTGCAGTTAAGGAACCGATTTCAACCCTTGACGGATCTTGGTGAGGAGGACATGGACAGCATAGACTGAGCAACACTATGGAAGATACTGAGAAATCACGGAATCACACAGAAGTTAGTTAACCTCATCAGGAGCATGTACGAAGGGACAAGTTGCAGGGTTATGCGTGATGGCCAGCTCACTGACATCTTTGACATCAAGACGTGTGAAACAGGGATGTTTACTATTGCCTTTCCTCTTTATCTTGACAATCGACTGGCTGATGAAGGAAACTACCAGAGGACACAGAAACGGCATACAGTGGATCCCGTGGACAGAGTAGGATGATCTGGACTTTGCAGATGACTTGGGGCTTCTGTCACACACTCAGGAACAGATGCAAGCAAAGACAACAATTTTAAACAGCCTATTAGAGTCTGTTGGATTGAGGATCCACCCCGGAAAGTCAAAAGTCCTAAGGATAGATGCACTATGAAAGGAGAGGTCACAGTAGAGGGAAATGCACTAGAAGACGTTGGATCCTTCTACTATCTTGGGAGTATAATTGACAGAGAGGGAGGAAAAAGTGCTGAAATAAAATCGCGCATTGGAAAGGCACAGACTGCATTTATTGCTTTGAACAGGATTTGGAGGACCAGGGATATCTCACTACAAACAAAGCTGAGAATTTTCAACTCAAATATGAAGTCAGTCCTGTTGTATGGATGTGAGACGTGGAACTCTTCTTAGACATGCATGAAGAGGATCCAGGTTTTCTTGAACAAGTGTCTGAGGAAGCTACCGAGGATCAGATGGACAAACAGGATCACCAACGAGGATATTAAGAAGAACGAGACAGAGCCCAGTCAGAGATGAGGCAAAAAGAAGATGTTGGCGATGGATTGGACACACTTTCAGGAAGTCAAGCAGCTGCATAACAAGGAAAGTGTTAGATTGGAACCCACAGGGTAAAAGATCAAGGGGAAGACCATGTGGAACTTGGAGAAGAGTCATGGAAATGGATGTACAGAAAAGTGGGAAGACATGGAGGGACATCAAGCGACTAGCCCAGGATAGGGAAAGGTGGAAAGTGTTTGTGTTCGTGGTCTATATCCTGATCCAGGGAGAGAAAGGAATGATGATGATCCAAATGTACAAATTATGTGGAATGTATTTAAATGACTGCAAATTTTCCAATATTTTCCAGTTCTATAGTCATTTATGGTTATTTTGATGCATCATTTGACTAGATGCGAACATATTTTTTGAGCGTCACCAAAGATGATTAATTTTTTATTTTCGAATTTTATCCGCATCCAAGCAAATTTGTGTTGCATATTCGCCTCTTACAGGAACCAAAGTTGAAAAGTATGCAAATAAACAATACAGATGATTTCTACAAATCATACTAAAATTTTGGTGTATAGTATGTTGATATTTATTTGAATTTGTGGCCCCAAAGACCTTTGAACTGTGCACTAGTCATCATCTCATTTCGCCCTCCTGAAAAAAATTCAACCCAAAATATTACGCTGTGAATGAATTAAATAGTTGTTTCCTCATCATCTGGGTCCTTATAATACGACGACTGGTGCTGTGTAAAGAAAGTCACATTACCTCTTTCTCAAGAGTGTTTTCGATATTTAAAGTCTTCTCAGATTGTTACATTTCTAACATGAAAGTTTGACTGTGACTGCAATGATCTGACCAAATTGACATAATAACAATGGATCCCTGTAGTCATGCTGGACGAATTGTACAATTAGGGGAAGTAAAAATAAACTCACTTCCGAAGAGGATACGTCAAAGAAATCTCATGGAGACAAAACCTTGATTCCGAATAAAACAGTAGATTCCTATTAAATCAAGCTGTTGAAACCATGCGCTTGACCAGAACAGATCTGCTTTTTACATTGACGGTAATAACGTTTATCTAATACAGTGGAATCCTGTTTTACGAGAGGGAGGGTACTGATGCGAAATGTCCGTTATATAGCAATATTCTTGTTATAAGGGATCCAGTAATAAATTCAAGGGAAATAGTAAAGTAGGCCTACTGTATGAGTCTGGTTTACTGTTTATTTCTCTTGATAATCTCCCCTGATGATGATTTGGCTCACCATGACCTCTACTAAGTCTTACTTGATTAAAAATCGAATCAGGTTTCTTTCTCTTATGTTAGCCATGTTGACAGCTCGGTGATGGCGATCAGAAAAAAAGTTTTCAAGGCTAACTCGCCCACTGTGTTGTCCCCCACCCCACCACATCCTGTGGTGCGTTCCGTCTGCTTGCGCTTGTCACACATTCGCTCCATCCATCACAGCAGTGTGACCTCTTCATCCCCGCATCGGAGAAGTGAGAGGTGTGGTAGGCCTAGATATTCTAGACTAGGCTGGCCTATCGCGTGATGCGTTCTGCTTGTCTGTGCATGCCACGCTCTCCCCACTCATTCGCTCTGGCCTTCATTGTTGGCACACATGGGCTCTCCCATTCTTTGTTTCGAAAGATCACCCACAAGTTTCTCAACTTGCGAGGTTTTACATATATGAATAAATGGCCTATGCGCTTTGCACAGTAGCAGCAATACATTCCACAATAAACGACTCGCATGTTTGTGTGATTGCGCTATAGCAGTATTTTATTTACAAAGATAAAGGAAAAAGTGAGGTACTATTTATAAGTGGGTTCCACTATATTTTGGCCTGCTTCAAGCGTTCCATCTAATGAGATGAAGGAAAATGCAGCGCCCTTACAGAATTAAAGTCGGGATATGGAATATGGAAAATTGGATACGGTACATTGGAAACAAGATGTGAGAGATGGGAAACAGAAGGTGGGATTCAGATGATGAGACTGGTCATATGTGTACAATAATGACTGTCTTGCACCGGGTCAGCCTGTGAACTGATGCAGAGTTGTTGTTGTTGTTGTTGTTATCGATCCAGCCACATCTGGGCTCTCGCCCTTCTGTCCAATGCCATGTAGTGGTAAGTGCAGGTTTGTTGCAGTTGCTGTAATGTTCCATAGAGTGTGTTGTCTATGTTAGGTCTCGGAGGGAGAAGGGTAGCTCTGATATCATTTAGGGCTGTGCAGTGGAACAGTTGATGATCCACAGTCTCATATGCATAGTCACACAAGGGGCACATTGGGGGAAGTTCTGGGTTTATTCTGTTCAGGTGGGAGTTGAGCTGTATACGTTCTGTTCGTAGGCGGAAGATCGTGGTCCGTTTCTTTCTCTGTACCGGTAGGTGGTTGATTTTGTCATTCCTTTTTATTGTGGTCATATGTTTGAAAACTGCTTTGCCTGTCTTTCCCAGGGCCCATCTGTTCATCCAATCTTGTTTGTTGTTGCTTTTAATGATATGTTTTGCAGTGTTGTGTGAAGTTGGAATGTTGGGTTGTTCCTGTCTAGATCCCTGTTTGGCAAGTGTGTCTGCTCTGTCATTTCCAGGTATGTTTGAGTGTCCGGGGACCCACTGCATTACTAGGTTGATGCCACAGGATGTTATCAGATGATTGGAGCCAAATAGTATATGAGTCAAATCTTGGTTTAGATGATGGTCATTTTCTATGTCTTGCAAGACTGATAGTGAGTCAGTGAAATTCACAATACTCTGTGCTTTTCCAGGATGAGTTTCAAAAACTGTGCGGAGATGGTACAGTGCTGTTTCAATTGCAATCATTTCTGCATCATAGTTGCTGCATTTCTTTCCACAGGCTGCAGAAAACTCACTGGAACTTCCATCTGGGTACTGTATTAGTATTCCATATCCGGCTTTGGTCATGCCTTTGAATGCTATGCCGTCTGTATAGACATGTATCCAGTCATCTGAATAGCTGTCAATTGTTTGATGTGATGCAAGCATCAGTGTCACTGGGTCTGAAGATTTTGTGCTATTGTCTCTGAGAGTTGTTGTAATGATTGGCTTTTTTAAAGAAAGGTGGAGAGGAATGTTTTGGTTGACTCTTTTGGTTTCTGTTCTGTTTTGTTGTAGATTAGTTTTGTGATGTGATGCATGATTGACTTTTGTTGAATTCGTTTCTTTGCTTCCCATGTTTCTACTAATTTCCTGTTTGGGTGGTTTGAGCACATTCTTTTGGTTCTTTCACGTAGCTCAAAACTGCTTTATCTCTGTGGATTCTCAGGGGTTCAACATTTGAAAGGATTTCTCATGCAGCGGTAGGTGTGGATCTCATGCCACCATTTATAAAACGAAGGGCATTGTTTTGGACCTTGTCAAGGGTGTTGCAAGTAGTTGTACTGCATATAGTGAGTAGGCTATTGCTGTATTCCAGGGAAGATCAGACATAACCAAGGTATAGAGCTCTCAAAGTTTGTTTGTCTGATTGCCTTGTTCTTTATGTTCTCGTCTTGGCTTTTCATGGTTAGACTTTGGTCAAGTTTGACTCCTAGGTATGTTGGTTGTTCTTCTTTGGGGAGATTTTCATTTCCTAAATTTTAGTTGGAGATTTTCTTTGGCTGCTTTATGGCTCTTCATAAAGATGGTGTATACTGTTTTCGTGCAGTTTATTTTAAGCTTCCATTTCTGACTGTAATTGTAGAGCCTTATGAGGTCTTCATTTAATTTCCCTGCTCCTACTTCATGCTGTGATGTGTCTGCCAGAGAGCAAGATCATCAGCGTAAAGAGTCTTTTCTGATTTCAGCACGTTCGTCACATCATTAAAGAAGATCCACCCCCCGGGGCGGTGCCACTGACTGAAGTGTCTTTAGGCCATTCCCAAAGGGGGGACATTTCTCGTTCATGCACAGTAGAATTGTAAATGGGCTGATGAATCAATGTCACGCTCATAAGTGTGCCTGATCTACAACAGGGGACTGCTGCTTTTTCTTTCCTAATCTTTACTATTGTCATTTTTCCTCTACTTCTTTTGTATGTTTGTCACACTATTGTGACCCGCTGTTTCCGGGGTGCCTTGGTAGTCGAAGCAGACTTTGTGCTGTTGAAGCTAGAGAGGTGAGCAGAGTAAGTCTGATTCCCTG
This sequence comes from Aplysia californica, assembly GCF_000002075.1. Taxonomy (NCBI): domain Eukaryota; kingdom Metazoa; phylum Mollusca; class Gastropoda; order Aplysiida; family Aplysiidae; genus Aplysia; species Aplysia californica. The sequence continues at coordinate 511,307 of NW_004797478.1, read as the reverse complement.
TAAGGACATGTCTGTTGACAGCCTCCCCTTGGGGCTCATATGACCATTATGCAGTTGCGAGCGCCGTAAAACCTCTACTAAACAAAACACAAAGAAGATCAGGAACAAAATGCAACTCAGACAGGAACCTTGAGGTAGGCCTTCCTCGAGTATTTCTCTTGACGAGTGGGCATTGTTTACCTTGGTTCCAATGTTTCGATCCGACAGGAAGAACTTGATCCATTTATATAGTTTGTCATGTATCCCGAGGTCCATCATTTTCATGAGTAGGCCTTTCCTCCACACTCTGTCGTACGCCTGTTGGAGATCTACAAAGATGGTGACAGTGTGTTTAGTCTCCTGAAATCCATGCTGGATGTTTTGACTTAGTTTAAAAAGTTGATCTTCTGTGTTGCTGCCTTTTCTGAAGCCTGCTTGGTGTGGGTTCAAGCTGTTAGTGTTTTCCAGGTATCAGTAGAGGCGGTTGTTTATTGTTCTTTCTGCAAGCTTACCGATACATGATGTTAATGAGATAGGTCGGTAGCTTTTAGCTTCTCCAGGTGGTTACCCATTTTTCAGGAGCGGTATAATCTGGGCGATCCTCCATGCCTTTGGTATTCCACTTGTTCTCCACATGGTATTTATTAGGAAAAGAAGAACTTGTTTTCCTCTAGCTGCAAGGTTGCACAGTATTTCGTTGTGTACTTTGTCTGGTCCTGGGGCTTTCTTTTTATTTAGCTTTTTGAGGGCCTGACTGAGTCCCACCATGCTATAATCCTCTTCAAAAAGCGAGTTGTTCACAGTAGGGGCTTTTTCTTTATGCTTAGCCGTGTTTATGAGGAGTCTATCAGCCTTAGTCAGTCTGCCTGCCCTTTTTATAGAGGTGAAAAACCGGTTAAAATGTCCTGCTTTCTTTTGGTCTTCAGTGATGGTACTTCCTGAAAGGAAAAAAGGTTTGGGGTTTTGCTTTTTTGTCTTTCTCCCGAGAGGTTGCTGACAAGGGACCAAGCCTTTATTCCATTGTGGCGAAGGTCAAGATCTTTGCAGGTTTGAAGTAGCTTGCATGCAGAACTAACTGTCCCCACTAATGCAGCTTAGCACATTTTTTCCTGCAACAAGCTGTATGTCTACTCTGTTCCAATGGAATGTTATTTCCCCTGTACCATGAATCATTTCATGCATTGCGTAAGGCATACTGTACTCTGCAAGTGACTTATCAGAGTCACACAGTCATCTTGTGGGACTAATCAGATGGGTACGTACATAGGACGTGTTTGAGCATGAGCTGGAGTTGAAAGAGGTTGGAAAAGTGGCCAGTACATGTGCTGTGAGTGCGTTTGGAAAGGTGGCCAGCACATGTGCTGTAGTGCTGGGCGGGAATCGATTCGATGCATCGATACCCTGATGGTATCAGAATCGAATCGATACTTTAGAAAAGGATTCGATACATGGGGACTAATTATTCCCAGGCAATTCACTGATCCAAGGGATGATACTCTTGTTGTTTTCAAGTCCAATCGAAACATCCGGTTAAAAAAAGAAATGCGCTCTTCGCCTATAAATCAACATGGCATCAAGAAAGACTAGTATTGTGTGGGAACATTTTGAGAAGGATATTCCTTCACAGGTTAAGTGTTTATTATATATGCAAAAAAACATTTGCATTCTCAGGTTAATGTGTTGATTTTGCGTGCATGATGTGTGCATTGGTAAAGAATATTTTTTTTATCGATCAAGTACAAGTAGGCCTACTAGGTATCAGAATCGGTATCGAATCGATTCTTTGAAAAAGTATCACGTATCGTATCGATTCCTAAATAGTGGTATCGTCCCAGCACTAATGTGCTGTGTATGCGTTTGGGAATTGTTGATGCGCATGGCGGGCATGGATTGTTAGCAGAGGTGTGGTACAGATGCAACATTGTTATTATTTTTCTCCTGGCCACTGAACAATGATAGTCATAGAGCTACGTTAGTTGCGCATGAGTCTGTGGAATCAAACATCTGGCGGGCATATTGAAAACTGGCCCCAGCAGTAAGACCCACAGTGCATTATCCTATTACTATTAGTTCATCTTCATGGAGGGACATGGTGCATTCTAAAAATATAGTCAAATGAAAAATGTGCCTGTGTAAGTTTTTAAAAGTAAAAAATGTATTATTATTGCACGCAGCGCACCAGCAGCGGAATTTTTGTTGCAACGGGGGGGGGGTTCCTCACAGAGTGCCTTATCAAGTCGGAGTCAGGTAGATCCCTGTCCCCAATTTTTGGAACTTTTCAACTTAAAGTTTTAGGTGTATTTATGTATTAGCCTTCCCCGTAGGTCATCGTTTTTGACCCATATATAAATACAGAAAAATGTGTCGTAGGATGTTTGAAGTCTTTAATTAGACTGATTAAACATATAATGCTTAATCTGCAGTGGATGTTTATTCAATCAGTATTGGAGCATAAGAAATCCAGTCCTTCATTGAATCTATCTTGTACTCGAATGACCCAGGTTACCATACAGGCTCTTTTGTTATATCATTGCAGGTTTTCATTAAATGGTCGTCATGGGAATCCAGGGATTTAATGTCCCAACGATTCCTCCTGACCTCCGCAGAGAGGAGACAATACACCACATTGCAGATGCCCTTGAATATTTAGATAAGGTAGGGGTACAGATTTTTTTGTTTATAGTATGGGAGCATTAATTAGATATACACAACAAGAGTTGTTTTTCTAAATGTAAGGATCGCTCATAATTTGTGCCTCTTTCTTTTGAAATATCAAGTTGAAAAAGTGTTTTAAAACTCTGTGACCGTATTTAATGTTTTGTTTAATTTCTTTGATCTGTTCTTTAGATTCTTATATTTCTAAATAGCTTGTTGAAGAAAACTGTAATAGCTAGAGGGAATTAATGTTTCAGGTTCTAACTTAACACAGCTTCACTTTACATTTATATTGATTTTTTTTTTAAAACCTCAGCCTTTACGACTTAACATTTTTCACGAAGGTAGTTTATGGACCTTTGTCACTGACTTTTTTGCAATATACCATGACAAGGATTTACCCCAGCTGAAGAAACTATCACAATCTCTGAAATTTTTTGATTCAGAAAACTCAACTGCCTGATACAGACAGTAAAGAGGTTCATAAGTGCCAGTCATTTTTTTATGAGGGTTAACTTTAGACTCATTTTTATTTCCTTATCAGTTTACAGCTTTTTCGATGGTGATAAAAGCTGTCACTTAATGTTCCATGTTATCTTGAGATATAATGTATTTTTAAAATCTGATTGATTTGTCGGCCCCAGGTAGCAAATGAAGTGTTTGCTAGAATCGGCAAGAGGGTGACAGAAAACAAGGCACATTTGCAAAAGATTAACGACCGAGTTAATGTGGCTGCAGCTCGCGTGGACAAACTCAAGGGAAGCAACAAAGCGACGAAAGTTTTTGCCTGTGCCAAGTACCCTGCTGAGGATCGTCTGCAGCCATTCAGCGCAGTTTTCACAGACACCGATGGTCTCAGAGAAATCAAACATCATCATTTCAAAGTGAGTCATGTAGGAAAAGCTCGGTTACACCTTATAGAGCTCTTTTTATATTCAAGGAGACTTCGTGCATATCACACAGTCAAAGACAGTGAAATTGTGGACACATAGTTTTGAAAGATAACAGCGCTCTGAAGCTTTCTAAGATGGGGTAGTAGGAGAATACCCTGCAAATCCATTGCTATCAACTTGATTTTTCCATCGCTGGATGAGGCTTAGACCTTGTCACTGTTCTTCTTGCATCTCGCACGTTCTTTGTCTTCCCTGTGTGCTGAATAGTCCTCGTCAAAGAGATTTCCTACCTCAAAAGCTACACAAATGTCGCTCCGGTCTTTGTGGGGTAGGAAGATTTCAAATCTTCTCTCACAATATATATTATCCATAAAAACCTTCTGGCATGCCAGTTTTGTTACTTTTTAAAAATGCAAACCGAGCGTATTTTTAATAAAGATTGTAATAACTGTTGAAAAGGGGCTCGATGTAGGTCTCATCACTCTTCTTCTGGCCGGAATGAGATGGCATTATTGTCACATAACTGTCCAGGAACCGAGTCACCCCTTCACAAGTCTCGCTAACACTCACTGACCGGATTCTGACCTCGCTAGGACTGTCTTTTGCCACATTGGCACAGATTCGAACCAAGTAATCCAACAAGTTGATTGTGTTCAAGAACATCCTCTTGCCTATTTGTCGTGTTGTCTCCAGCTTTCAAATTGTACAGGTCTGTAGTTTTCTGTGGTAATTCTGAGTCACTTTTTACTCTTTTACTTTTCACTTTAACAACATAGTCTACAATTGAGGATACAGACACACGTTTCCCTGGCCAAGAAAGAGACCACATGAAGTTAAAAACAGAGTCGCTCATTCTCATTAAACACATGGCATTTGGTGTTCTTGCTTTCACTCCCACACTTTTCAGATATTTATATTTATTTTGCTGGTTTCTCTTCTTGAACGAAACTGCCATTGTCCTACACTGGCTTCTCCTTTCGCCCTCTTCTCTTTTTCATCTCTTGTTTCCAGTTAGATTTATCTCCTTCCTCCCCCCCCCCCCCCCCCCCCCCCCCCCGACAATGCAATTGCTTATCATTCCCATCTTTGTGCTTGAAACTTGTTCTCCTATTACTGACACACCACTGTCTCCTACTGTCACTGATGCACCGTGTCTTCTACTGACACTTAATCATCACTGTCTCCTTCTGCCACTGCCCTGCCACTGTCATTGAATCACTTACTGTCTCTTACTGCCACTGACACACCACTGTCACCCACTGCCCTCCAGACATACCTGTGTCTCTTATTGCTACTGGCACCTAATCATTATTGTCTCCTACTGCCACTGCCACTGACGCACCACCTTCTCATACTGCTATTGACACACCACTGTCTTCAACTGTCACTGACTCGCCACTGTCTCCTACCACCCCAGACACACCACTGTCTCGTACCACCCCAGACATACCACTGTCTCTTATTGCTACTGGCACATAATCATTATTGTCTCCTACTGCCACTACCATTGACGCACCACTGTCTCCTACCATCCGGGACATACCACTGTCTCCTACCACCCCAGACATACCACTGTCTCCTACCATCCGGGACATACCACTGTCTCCCACCATCCGGGACATACCACTGTCTCCTACCACCCCAGACATACCACTGACTCCTGCCACTGATGCACCACTGACTTCTGCCACTGACATACCACTGTTGTTTACTGCCACTGCCATTGGCACCTTTTCATTATTGTCTCCTATTGCCACTGCCACTGAATCACCACTGTCTCTGACTGCCACTGACACATGTCCGTCAAGAATGTCCCGAATGCCACTGGAAAGGGACTCTACAACATGAGTCATGAAAGACTCATCCATTTCTTTGTCAACCAAGATGGAGAGATATATCAGGGAGGGATTCACTGAAGTCTTCTTGGTTTGTCTGCTGGTGTGATTTTTGCATCCGCTCTTGGGGCAAGTTTTATGAGCTGAAGCCTCTGCTGTTCTGGTCCATGGATAGAGGATGGAATTGTAGATCGATTATTATCACAATCCAGATCTACTTATACACCTATCTCTATATTTATTTTCTAACTTCAATAAAAGAAAGAAATCATCAAGGAAACACCCAAATTGTTATTGTGTTTAATGAAAGAGATTGATAGCCGTTATAAGGTAATTCTGCCATACATTTTCACTTACCTGAATTTCTCAAGGCAGCTGTTCAGTCAAACACAAAGATGAAGTTCTTTAATCAAAAAGACAAAGAGCGCATTTGTCTTTGAGAAGGAGCTGTCTTGCCGTGATGCTGCTTGTACAAATAGTACGCCGAATGGAGGCATTAGACGGTCATGCGTTATTAGATTTTGGGCCTATAAAACACACTTCTTGTGCCTTTGATGCTATAGGGTTAGACTACGAAAGTGACAATATGTTCTAAGACTTGGCTTCCCTGATGTTTTGGGGTAATTAGTTCTAGGCTTTAGGCCCACAATGAAAGAAACAGCCCTGGCCAAATAACCTATAATGGCTAGTTGGTTCAATTAAAGTAGTTTAGACCTAGGCTGATCCTAGTTGCCTCGTAGGTGTATGTTTTGGACTATGAATACCACTTGAAATGTATTGTGATGCAAGCCCTTTGAGAGATTTAAAACATTACATAAGAGACAGATCTTGTAAATCCAACTCATTTTTTAATTTGATTTTGCACTGTGATTGACATAAATGAATGTCTAATATTTAGACAAGTGTTTCAGTCGTTTGAGAATCTGTGAAGAAGTAAAAATCTGTTTTGTAGATTCATTGTTTAGACATTCTGTTTCAGCCAATGAGAGATGTGGATTATGTCTTTCTTGTGGGAAAAGCTATCCACAAAATCAAAACACTTGGCACTTCAAGCTAAAATCATGGACCCGAGAGCAGTTTGTAGTTAAGTGTAAAACTGTTGATTGTTGACTATTTATATGCGCTATTTCTGTGTCTAGAGCTCATATTAATAATTTTATGCTTCTTTTGTGATCAAGGAGTGAGTTTTCCTTATTCAATTTTTAGCAGTCTTTGTGGGTACCCTTAGCCCCTCTTTTGCTTTTTTTTTTTCAGACGAACCTGCATGCTTTAGTAAATTTCTCTGTTTCCTTGAAACATGCGATGTTAAACAGGAACAGATAGGACAGGACTCCTTGAATGTGGAAATGGTCCTTTCAGAGGATTGTAGATCTCTTGCCATCCAACCTACACTTTTGAGAAAAAGCTGCAAACTGTTAAACACATCTTAGATGAGGATCTATTGTTACAGCCATTAATGTGATATTAGAAAAGAATATGATGCACAGTGAAAATTGTCCAAGATGACCACCCATTATCAAGAAGGAAAGTAATTGTCTACTCTTAGACAAGTGGATATCTTGGACAGTGTCATTACATCAAAAGTAACTCCAGGGGGAAAGAGGAAGTGGCCCTTTTTACAGGTGATTGTCTTGGACAAGTGGCCTTTAGAGCAGGTTCTAATGTACATCAATTGTATATAGTTGAGATGTGTATGTACAAGAATAGTTTAATGTGGTTTTCTTAATCTGTAGAATAGCTCTTAATAATGACTGCATGGATCATGGATCATAAAACCAAGATTGAGAGAAATGAGGAACCTAAATTCTTTTGTTAAATCTTGCTCTTCATTCGATGCTTTGTATTTTTATAGGTGCAGGAAAAGCATCCTGCCGTAGATGAGCAAGTTCTGCGGGAAAAGCTACAATTTTACAATGTTCACCTCAGTATACGCGCTCGGAAAGATCAAAGTCAACAAGGTGAAGGTTTAGGAGGCCTGCCCAGTGATGTTCCATCTGTCAGCTCTTTGCTTCTGTTCAACACCACAGAGAATCCGTGAGTGGTTGCTTTTTCATGATTTGTCTCTGATTTTTGTCGTTTTTTTTCTCCAAAATTAACTCATGATAAAGTTTGTGCTTTTCAAGTTTTATCTCTTCTAGCTATTGCTAATCTCATAAGTTGCAGAGATTGTATATTTATTATTGCAAGAATTATTGGGGTGTTTCAGACTCAAGTAGCACATTTCTGAGGTAAAGCTTGAACGAAAGAGGGAAGAAAAAGGAAAAAGGGTGGAAAAAGACTTGTTTCATACCTGACTTTGTAGTTTTCTGCGAGCGCTGCAACCACGGCCGCGGAAAAATATGTCAACTGCGCTGCAGAATTTTGATTTTTTGCAGAATTTTGAAGAATTTTTACAGTAATTTACAGCATTATTATGCTTTCAGACGTAGAATTGCGGAAAAAAAATTTAACTGATCCAAGCTGACGATGTTAAAGTGATCTCCCTCTCACCGGAAGCTGGAAATTGGGGCGCTCTCTTTTAAAAAAAAACAAAATTGATCTAGATTCTTGTTTGTTTTAAGTTTATAGGCCTAACGAGGTGCCCAATACGGCTGGCTGGATCGGCCGATCCCATCCGTAGTGGGTAACCCTTAGTAAGATTTATGGAGCTTGCAACTGCATAGTTCATATTATGAGCGCCTAGGGGCGGATGTCAACAGAGAGGTATAAACGGGGAATCAGGCTTACTCTGCTCACCTCTCTCGCATCAACAGTGCAAAGTCTGCTTTGACCATCAAGACTCCCCGGAAATAGCAGTTCACAAAGAGAGCGACAAACATACAAAAGAAATAGATGAAAAAATGACGATAGTAAAGATGAGGAAAGAAAAAGCAGCAGTTCCCCCTATTCCCTATGTTTTTCCGGCACAGTATGAGCATGACATTGATAAATTAGCCCATTTACAATTCTACTGTGCATAAGAAAAAGATGTTAATATCCCCCCCTTTGAGAATGGCCTAAAACATTTCAGTCAGTAGCACTTTTATCAAGATTCTATTGTGCATGCACTAGTAACGGCTATTGTACATAGGAGTACAGGCGAGACGAGATTTGTCTTTCAGCAAAAATTTTAAAAGAAATGAGTGCATTGAGAACAAATGCCGCTGAACGTCAGCTTCAGTTTACCAAAAGCACACATGCGTCTGGTGGAAAACTGTTCTGTTAGTACGTATGTAATGTGGTAATTCACCACATCTGTAAATCGACGGTGGGTGGGCATTTCTGTGTTTATATGCCATCTTCTCCCGCGGCTTTTCCTTCTGGGGTGTTTCTAATTCTAATTGCGAGCTCTACCTCTGACTTTAGAATGTTGGGACCATTGTTGTTGCTTGGTTGTGGTAGGGGTGGTCTTTTGTCTTCAAATAATTCTGTCCTACATATTCTGCCCATTTTCCTGGGACTTCTTTTTTCTCAACAACATAATTGTCTTTTTTGTCTTCAAGGCCTCCTGACAATCGATGACCTAAGCTCAAAACACCAGATCACCTGATTTTGAAATTACCGGTATAGTGTCTCATTTCTTTGGGTCACTCGTTTGCTAGTATTTTATGTTATGAGCTTGTGTTTCTAAACAATAATACAGATTGTATGCTGCTAATTGCTTGGTTTTTTATTTTATTTACTGCGTCTGTAGTGCTACTCTTCAGCTTACGATTATTTGCAGAGGCGGCTCGTGGGGCTAAAAAGTGGACGTGCACAATTAAGCAACAGCAGGATGAAGATAGTCAAGGGCATAGTAAATGGGATGGTAAGATCTTTGGGCTGGTGAAGGAGGACCTTATGCTTTTATTTTCATTCTTTTTACTGGTCGCTTTGATTTTTAGAACTAAATATGTTTGTTAGCTAAAGATCAATTTCTTTGTCCTGCATTGGAACTGAACACTCGAGTAATAACTTTCACCGCTCCACTACAAAACCATTCAAAGGCACAACTCATAGAGCGGTGACTTAAGTATGTCACGTTCACCTCCCTCAGGTTCAGGGTCACAGAGTTGCTTAAAATAGTGGCAAGACAATGAACCAATCACAATTCACTTGAGCACTCCGCTGGATTGCTCCGGGGATCACATAATTTTGGCATTGAATAGTGTACAGGCTATCTCGTTTATTTTTAGACTGCCTACTGTGGGCTATGTTTCGTGGGTGCACATTTGAAATGTGCCGTCTTGTTAATATTAATGTACTGCCGAACTCGCTATGAGTGTCGTCATCGCTTGGGTTATCCCAAAGAGCGATTTATAGGTCAGATTGCCACTGTTGAATATTCTATTACGTTTAGTTAAAGCGTGTGGACTTTGGCATGACAATGACATAGTAGATTTTTTTCGGCGCTTTTGACACAGAAATGACCTTGTTTTGATATTGTATATATTTGGCTAGTGTCTGTTTCAGACTTCTTTTATTTCATGTTTGTGGGTGCTTTTCGTATAAGAACATTACAAAATTTTGGGCGGCACTGCACGACCGTGCTCTATGGACGAACCGCGTCTGATTATTTGGTACTTAATTGGTACTTATATATATATTGAAAGCAGTATGGAAAAAGAAGTTTAGACATGGTTGTAATCCTTAGACATGGTTGTAATCCTTGCAGAATTTTTGCAGAATTTGGTCATTTTGGGAGTAAAATTCTTCGCAGAATTTTGAAATTTTCCATGCAGAAAACTACGATGTCAGCTTCATACTCCAAAGTAAATATCTCATGTGGAGGCTGTATTTGAGATTAGATTTTCGTGCATATTTCCACGATGCTTGGTGTTTCTCCGTCTGCAGTTGTACTCTGGGTATTTTTATTAAGCTTTTTTCCTGACTCAGAAGGAGAAATTGTCAGAATAAGGCCTTTTCACCCCTAACTGCACACATATCTCATGAATGTAATTACATTTCTTTTTCTGATTATTGGAGGTGCCTGTTCTATGTAGCTAATGCATGTAGGCTACTGTTCTATTTTAGTCAGAATACGGGTTTAAGATTGAGTGCAGTAAAATATATCTCCTTCTTTAAAAAAAATATCTTCCTTCAGTTACAAGAAGTATGTTATGTTGGATCCTCTTGGTGTGGTTACGAAGACCAGGGCTGCTATTGAAGAAGAAGAAGCTGGGATGGCCGAAGCTCCTTCAACTATCATACACAATGAAGAAATGTTCAGAGCTGCTGCAGAGAATTTCTTGTACATGCCAGAATTGGGTACTGTTCCAGAAATTGCTGTTCCGGAGCTCCTTCCAAATCTCCCAGGTAAGTCTGCTAGTAAAGAACAAGAGGGGATGTGTTCCAAACTTTGGTTTCTTTTACTATATATTTTTCAAAGAACATATAGTAAAACCTTGATAACTCAAACTTTACAGTACGAGAGAATTTCTTTGTGTTATACATATTTCGTGTCAAGGGAAGTTACTATATATTATATATCCCCTCAGGGATTTAAAATCCTGTCATGTTAACAGGAATTTTGTGTCAAATGGCTTCACATTATACCAAGTCTACTGTGGTTTCATCATTAATGATAAAATGTGTCAATAAACTCACTCATTACAGTCCATTTGATATTTGCTGTGCCTTTCGTTGTGAGCATTTTCATACCCTTTTAAAAATGTTCCATAATAGTGGAGAGCTCAGATGTGAGTGCGATATTTGGGGGAAAAAAATGCGTCCGTCAGTTCACTCCTTGATGTGGTCACAGGTGGGGCAAACATTGTACGGACTGTTTCATCGAGTTGTACAATGCTTATGTGATCACATTCATGAAAGTGGCTGATCCTTGATGTGAGGGGCAGTTCAATGATCTCAATTTTTCACTCTTGGTTGTTTGGCTATGCCTGCCTGCAAGTTTGTTCCGTAGATTATGATCTGAAACGTGGGATCTTAGTGGAATGTAGACCTTCAGATTGAATCAAAGTGAGATCTTAGGGGTAATTTTTGTGTCGTAAAAATCTTGTCTTCTTAAAGCAGGGGGATCTGGAGCGAACCGCAATCGTAAGCGGTGGGATCTTAGGTGGAGACTTCCGTAGCCTACATGTATATTGTTTGTATATAATAAGGCCACACACAGGTTTTTGGGGTCCAGTATAGGGTCAGACAGTGTTTTGGGGATTTCAAGAAACTTCCCTCGAAAACCATGTGCATGAAAGTGTTCTCAAACCTATTTCAAAGAGAGAGCTCCATAAAGTTTGTATCATTGTGAGCTAATACAATTGTTAACCCCTTAGTTGCCTTAAGATGTACTTCGTACGTCATGAAAATGAGTAATTTTTAGCGCAGTGCTGTACCATGTATGTCGCAGAAGGTCGCAAAATTTGCTGCTCCGGATTGCCCATATGACGTTACCTGTACTTCATGCTAAAAACCTGGCTCTAATTCTTCTGTACGGAGTTTTAACCACAAGCGCTGCGGAGATTCTTATTTGGGAATAAAAGACGCCCATATCGGTACCAAATTTGCTAGTATTTCTTTACTGCTAGGAATGCAATCAATCGATAAACATAGATCTAGGCTTGCGGGGGGCCACAAGTTCTCGTAAAATGTAAACATCAAAATGATTTTAAAAAGGCAAATAAATTCACTTTTTAACTTATATTTGCAAGTTATTTGAAATTATGAGTAAGATGGGAGGAAGTGGGGAATAAGAAAAATGAGAAAAGTGACACAATCAAAGACCCAGTGTCTGAAATGTGTCACGGGTGTGCTAGATCTAGTCGGCGCATCCATTTACACTGAGACATTAGGCTGCTGTCCTGGGTAACGATCTAAGCTGAAAATCAGTTGCCCCATGGCAACGAAAGGGTTAAAAGCTATTTTGTGATGTTTGTTGCTTGATTTCCCAAAATGTTCAAGTCATGACTTTAACCTCTTTGCTGCCACTCCCGTAGCATATGCGGGCCTGAACTGTGTAGGGCTGTGCCTCTGGCCCGTAGGATCTACCGAACTGTGACAGAGGTTGTTTTGATACCAATTATAAGGGAAGTTACTGCTAAAATCTTGTAATTATTATTGAGGTACCTTCCTGTTATGTTTACCTCCATTTACCCCCCATTTGAAAGCGTCAGATTCAGATTTTAGCTGGAAGAGAAGAGTAGATCTAGATGTACATGTACACATCTACCACACAACAATGATTTACTGGCAGAAACACAGATGAGCTTACGTCCTCTCTCTATATATATATATGGATTGTACGAGTGTTGTATAAGGTAGGAAATTGGAATCTATTGGACAAGAGGCAAGCATTAATCCCACTAGCTGGGCCTCTGATACCCCCCCCCCCCCCTCCTTCTACGTTCCCCTGTCCAAGACGAAAAATGTTTATGATGGAATGGTTTTTTTTTGCTTCTTTGCGATTCTGTCTTAGACAAGTTTGACTATGTGTATATGATATATATACACATATTGTTGTGTCCACAGTGTATGCATGTTTCCTACAAATGACAAAAAAATCTTACATGTGGCTTTCCACGTGTGTAATTTCTCTCAGGGGTTGCCGACGACTTGGCCTTCAGTGCTGACCAGGGCCCCTCCATTGCTCCGTCTGTGATGGGTTCCAACATGCCTGACCTCCCGGCAGTGGGGCCAGAACCAGATGCTGTTCCTGCCGGTCCCACCTCTGCAGGAGGCCCAGCAGATGCTAGTGGCCCACCACCCCCACCACCCTCTGGGCCCCCTCC
>NW_004797478.1:459119-498148 GCF_000002075.1 Aplysia californica | reverse complement strand
TCTCTCTCTCTCTCTCTCTCTCTCTCTCTCTCTCTCTCTCTCCCTTTGTCTCTTTCTCTCTCTCCCTTTGCGTGCATGTGTGTGTGTATGTTTGTGCGTGTGAGTGTCCCTGTCTGTCTCCCCTTTCCTTTCTTTACCTCCCCCCCCCCAACCACACATTTCTCCTTCTCTTCTTTAAGACTCTTTAAGACCCTCATTGTCTGTCGATGTCCCCAAGAAAAGCGCAGACGAGATCGGAAATGGCTTAGAATCAGGCGAAGAAAACTATTTGCTTTCTCTTTGCACGATCGCGTCCACCTGAAAAATAACTCGCCAGCCGTGTTTGCATATGAAAAGCTGTCAAGTGGGCAGAATCTATTCTGATTCCAAGATGCTTTTATGTGTCTATACTTCTGGCTTGGACTTAGAGTCAACGGGAAAGGACAGGAACGAAAGTATACTGGGAAAAAATAGGAGCACTGTTTTTGAATATTTGTAGTGTACTGTTTTTGTTATTATTTTCATCACCTTCCTCCTCCTCCACCTCCACCACCTCCTCCTCCCCCTCCGCCCCCTCCTCCTGGCCCACCTCCCCCACCCCCGGCTAACGTTCCTACTGAGGTAGCGACACCTGGCGGTGGTCGCCAGAGTTTGCTAGACTCCATCGTACAGGCTGGAGGGGCTGCAGGAGCTGGTCTGAAATCAGCCAAGGATAGAAAGCACACACAGAAGAAGAAGAAGCAGGAGGAGAAAGATCAGGGTCAGGCAGCACCCAGTGGAGGGGGAGGAGGAGGAGGCGATTTGATGAGTGATTTGTTCAGCAAATTAACTATGCGCAGGAGAGGTATTTCCGGAACTCCTAAGGGAGGTGAGAAGTCAGACGCAGGTGGTGGTGGTGGTAGTGGTGCAGGAAGTGGTGGTGGCGGCTCAGCCATGGATAAGATATCCTCAATGATTCCAGCACCTCCTAAAAACAATGCCCCGCCACCTCCAGCAGATGATGATGATGATGGTGATGACTGGGACTAAGTATCTTCTTGTAAAGACAAGGAATTTTCCTGACATGAGGATGGGGAAGTGATTTGGTGTAAGATTATTTGGTGTAATCTTTCAAATGAGATTAATAACTCGTTGGTGCTTACTGTCAGTGTGGGAGTCCAAGAAAACATGTGATTTGAGAGTTTTCTTTTGTGATTTATATTTTTATTTTTGGAAAAAGTTTTTTCAAATTGACTTCTCGTTGTAAGAATTTGTGATTTGTCACTTTTCAAAACGGTGTATTGCCGAATCTTACAGCAGTGGAATTTTATTTTGCTGCAGAGATAAATACCCAAACATCAGGATGATTATTGTTTTATGTAATTGTAATGAGTGTTTTTGTTTTTTGTAATAAAGGCTCGCAAGTTCTGAAATTGTTGTAAATCTCTGAAAGTACTGTGTGGACTAATAAGACCTTGGATGAAAAAAATGTAAAAGTCAATGCTTTTAAAAAGGTCCTATGGAGAAAAATGTTAACTTTTAGAATTGATAGCAAAATTTTGATAGTTTGAGGTATTCAATGCTTTCACCTTTCACATTGAGTGGTTGTAGTAGGTACCACAAACTGAAATTTCGAAGTCCTCTGATTTTATATTTAACTGCACTACCTTATAGAATTTATCATTCTGAGCATTTTGATACCAAATTTATACATATAGCTTCATTTTTAACAAAGTTATGAACATCTGAAGTTGCAGAAAAATGTAAGTTTTTTAATTGCGAAATGTCTACACTTTGAGATGTCACAACATTCTTAAATTTAAATGGACATTCATAAAAACTTGTAGACACACACCTATGCACATAGAGAACAAGCTCAATTTTTTTTCAGGGCTATCAAATAACCAGAAGATGGAAATTTATTGACGTAAACATGGCTTTTTGACCAAAACGGCAAGAAATACAAGGGGAGGTTAAAATCACCACTCGCGACCGCCGGCTTATCGGCTGCGGGCCGGGCCGCGCTGAAGGGAAGGAGAGAGAATTTATACGAAACCGGGGCGATGGTGCCCTGCTTGCGAGCCGACGGGGAGCATCCGGTGTTTATTTGCATATAATGGCTATGTTATTCTTGAAGAGGAATGAATGGGCTTTCTGCAGATATATTTCCGTAGTCTGTCTGATCACTGGTTCCATAAAAAAACAGCACCGAAAGTTTTCACACACAAATCTCTTCTATTAATTCTTTAAGGACAGTCTTTAGAAATATATCACCGGAAAGAGCGTCTTCTCATCTTGAAGTATCGACGAATCAGATTGCAGTATTTAATACCATACGCTCCCCGTTCCTGTTCAACGGAGGTCACTCTAAAAATCAATACACGAAACGCGTGGCCGCTGCGGTGAAAACCTCGATAGTGTTGTCTTTTATCCCGCAAGATTTTGCTTTCAAAAGAATCGTTTATTCAAATAAATAATACCACTAAAAAGAGGAAAAGCTCCTCTTTCTTCTGATATATCAAGTGTCTGTGTGTATGCATGATCACACTGTGTTTTAGGAGGGTAAAAATATGGGTTTTGGTCTCCGTGACAGTGCGCCAAGGGGGCGCACGGCCAGTTTGCGGTACCTACTTGTAGCAATTTTCCTCTGTAATTATACTTATTCTGACATTCCAAAAAGTAGATTGAAGCAAAGTGCCATTAACTTTTTTTTTTTCAAATACTGGTCTTATGACTTCTTCCTCTTCTTCCCAGTCACACAGATTCAGTGTTGCTGATACCAGTTGACTCTGCTAATCATCTGAATTTGTGCTGTTTTTCCCAGTTTATTGACTCACATTTCTTATTTTGTCACTCATAGTGGAATGAAAGTGTGCAAATGTTAGAGTTGCATTATTTGCTCTCTGTTGAGCAGCAAGACCAAAATTTTAGAGTTTTTAATTTGACCTTTAGCTCTGCAAAGAAAGATTTAGGCAGAGCCTTCTTTATTCTTTATACTTATACAGTAAAGAAACCTAGGATAGTTTAAACTTTGCTAAAAGACTCGTATAACAGCTGTTCCATTGCTTTGGGTGCAATTTGTTGTAAGGTGCAGAAACTGCAGGCCTTAGTTTTTAGTATAGTGTTATTTTTGCCAGGGACACATTGTATCACCAAGAATCTTCTGATCTTTTGTAACGCAGGGTTCAGAAAAAAAGGGTAGCTAGGTTCATGCAACTATTTGGGCGACTTGTATATTTTAGATCTTTTTACTCTTTGAGAATGCAGCAGACACACGTATGTCCGGTCACCAGCAGATTGACTCTCTGTCTGAACCTTTCACTTTTTTTCGTGAGTTTAACTGTTGAAAGGAAGAAGTTACAGAACGACAGTCTGTTCTCCACCATTTAAAGGGTAGAATAGTTCAAGTGTTTTATAATGCCCAATGATTATTTTCAAATTAATAGAATTTTGTATCGCTAATGGCGTCATGAAATTGAGGTGTGCATAATGATGTCTTTAGCGTACTGCTATGGAAGATTAAGTTAGGAGTTAGGCTTGTTCAAATTGCTACAAAAGCAAAATAATCAAGGGCTATTGTTTCAACATTTTGCTTTCCAAAAATATTGTGATTGTTATGTTGAATTTTGCCTTGTTGGCTGAAATGCATATATAATAAATCAAGTGGATTTGATACAACTGCTGATTGTTTTGTGTAAATTTCTTTCAGTTTTTAAAATTCATCTCATGTCAATGGTCGTAAACCTTCATTGTTGTAGTCCAAATTGACACCGTACTGTTCAGACTGCTACTTAACTTGGGGATGGAAAGAATATGGACAAAAGCTGTTCTTCATATTGTGATTCATATTCAATGGAATGAAAGTGTGCTAATGTTAGAGTTGCATTATTTGCTCTCTGTTGAGCAGCAAGACCCAAAATTTTAGAGTTTTTAATTTGACCTTTAACTCTGCAAAGAAAGATATTCAATTATTATAATAATATGTCTACCCACATCCGGGCAAAATTTGAAACTGCGAGAGACTCTCTACTCAAGAAAAAACTATCAATGTTTTGAGCATTATATTTCTCCTAGAAACACACTTCACACAACACAGGTGATTTCATTTTATTCCAAATTCTCAGTCTTTGGTTGAAATTTTCAAAAGTAGTGAGATGCAGCTTACAAGTCAGTTATGCTCAATGCAGTTTTGACAGAATAGGTCCTGTGCAAGTACAACTTTTTTATGAATATCTTGCACAAAAATTGTTCTAGAATGTTGTAATTTGGAACTGATAAAATTCGTTAAGTAGAAATTTGTTTGACATAAAATTCAGTAAGAAGAAACTTATTTTCAAAATGGAAATGGCCGAAAAAAACACAAAACTCCTATAAACACAAAGTGAGGCAGTTTTTAACCCTATCCGTACACTGTACGCCTTTTTGTATGGAGTGGCTTCTAGAGACAATAGGGAGTGGGTGAGGTGCCCAATAGACAGCATTTTTTGAGTTTACATATATAATATCCTGAAAGGTGAAAAATGGGTTTTGCAACTGAACCAGATGTCATCAAGAAAATGTTCCCTTTTTTCAAGATGATAGAGGAACCACAAACACCTTGCCATTCTCTGATCCATGTCAGCCTTGCGGACATGAATATGATAGTGTAGTAGGAGCATGTTAAGATCTGCCTTGAGAATGAGGTTTGGGAAAGTCCTAGACATCGCTTGCAGAGATATATGTCTCATACTCATACTCATGGGACTCCACTTCTGAATTCTGCTCCTTGGTCACTTTTAAAGAGATGGGAATGATGCATTTTCGATTGGAAGTGTGTTTCATTTGGGAATTTTTAGTTCTCATTCTCTATGGATGCAAACTGATGGAATTTCTCTACCCATGACATCCAACATTTTTTTCTTTACCTTCAGGTTGGGGTCGGCGAGTTGGTGGTGAGGTAATGTTCAATACAGAAAGCTCTCTGTTCTTTACTAAACTTAAACTTAACCATGAGCACAGCAGGCAAAGGAAACTTGAGAAAAACAATATCTCTGAGAAAACTTCTGCTGGCTTGTTACTGTTGTAGCTTGCAATGTGGCGTGTGGTAGGCCTAACCTAATGCATACCTGTGCATCATGCTACAACAATGGGGACAACGTTAAAAATCGGTTTTTTATTTTTAAATGTGCCATGTAGAGCAAAACTGTTCTTTGGAAATTGTTAAAATTTGAGATTTTCAGACAAATTCCTTTTGACTTCCAAATATATTTTGTACAAATTAGAAACTCAAAGCTTCTGTGTGAGGGAGTACCAAAAAAGTTGTAGTTTTTTTGTTTTTTTTGGGATCACCCTGAAATCGGTGTTAAAATGATGTCTACCATGGTAGAATGTAATGTAAATGGTAAAATGGGAATCCTGTCGTTCTTTGAGCATCACAATTCTCACATGTAAAAACAGAAATTGCGTGCATATAATTACATAGTCGGTCATTACAATACCCTTGCCTAAAACATGAACTTATGTTATTTTGACTTTAAAAATCCGCCCATTTTTGCAGGTCATGTGTATACTGTCATTAATACAAGGTGCATTTCTGACATGCTGGAGGGGGCTCAATATGCAAGTATATGCCCTAATATCTTACCTTTAAGACCTGTTGATTGTTGCATTGAAATTGATTTAATCTGTGAAAATCCTATCCGGCATTATTTCCCTTTGCTGGGGCTGATCCTGGCATGGCTGTATATGGTGCGTAGTATAATCATGTACTATCATTGGTATAATCAAGTATAATACAGGCGGTATTACTGAGACGCCCAGACGGCAAGTTCCGAATTTTTAAATATATGTACTAAGAGCTAGAATGTCATTCTACCTCTTTTTGTGACTGAGGACTTGGGCTTTCGATTGAAATATCAAAATGCTCTTTAATGTAGACGTTTCTTACACCCCCATCGACACATTTTAGATCATTTACGATGCGGGCCTCTGACCCTGCCTGTCAGGACCATCCCGGGCTGAAAGGGGTACAACCTAGCCCCCCAGGAAATCGCGGTCTTGCGGCCGCTCTTTTCGTCGATTTCCGGAATAAACCCGCAATTTTTTGCAATTTTCACAATTTGTTGCAATTTTAGACAAAAATACATCAACGCTTTAATTTTAACAGAATTTTTAATACGAAATGGTGCGAGTTCAGAGCCGATAGGCCTACGTAAATCATGGTATCATCAAACCAGCTCAAGCCTACTGAGCGTTCTCTAAAAGCTAAACCGGAAATTCAGGCCGGAATGCATCATCTACAACCACAGAATTCTACAACACAAACTGTGACATAAACTGGGCTAGGCCTTTATCTAATGTGTGTAATCGTGCGCGTGTGATAAGAAAGTAGGCGTGTGTGAGATGTACGTGAGTGTGCGCGCGCGTGAATATTGTTCGTACATGATGCATACATACATACACTGTAACTGGGCACCTAGTCTCAGTATCTACGTACACGGTAACCGGAATGAAAATAAACCAATATTTGTCCTGTGCTGTCACTTGTTGAAATTAAAAAAAAGAAAGTTATAACACGCGTCTTGTCGGGCTCGCTATCGTTACCGGTCAGTGAACCTGTGTTTTCGCATCGCATTGTGAGTACCGGTTGGGGTCACCAAAGTTCATTCAAAGTCTGTGCGCTACGAATTATAGGGCTCTGGAATGGGGGAATTATTGGGTTTTTTTTTTTTTAGACAGTCGGGAGAGGGCTGGAGTTGAAGGCAACACCGGATGACAAAAACTGAACTTGGAATTCTTAACTGCCCGGTTACCGTGTACATGACACTGAGACTACGTGCCCGGTTGCCGGTTACCGTGTACGTAGACACTGAGGCTAGGACCAGGTGTCCGCTTACCGTGTATGTAAACACCCCGTTATGTAGGCCTACAACGCCTTAGGGGGGGGGGGGGGGGGGGGGGGGGGGGGGGCCAAACCCCCCAAAGTCAAAATTCGGCTCAAAATCATGGAATTTAAGTTGTAGGCATTTTTAGCTTTCTCAGCCTCTCCTACAACTATTTCATGGAATAAGAACCCCCCAAAACCTTATTTTTTCCCATACCGGGCATGTTTGTGACCGCCATTTCCTCATAAAGTCAGTATTTTAATTTTCTTTATCAGCCGTTTTCTCAAAACGCGACTTTTCTCTAAAAGAATGGAATAGATTTTTGTTGGTGGTGTCAGGAGTGTGGATTTTCACGGATTTTTCGCAAACTTGAATGCTACCTCAGGAAAAAATTCATTAAAAATTTTCTAATTCGTTTAGGAAAAAACCAACAGAATTGTTTTTAGATCTAATGTTTGTGAACACGCATGCAAAAAAACAATCAATTTCCAGGAGTGATAAGTGCGGTATTCATTACGTAAGACAGGTCAATAAAATCCAATATGGCGGCGTATCCATGGAAACGAAACTTTTTTCTCAAATTTGATTGCGGATTTTAACACTCCTTACTATGCTTGTTATATGTGTGAAATTGGTAAAATTCGGTCCAGTAATAAGCGAGATAGCCTCCAGGTGTAGCCCCCCCCCCCCCAAGCTGCGTTCACACGGGAGTGGGTGCTATAGAAATGATCTAGATCTACATTAGTACATGTATTACTATTGTTTATAAATAGAAAAAAAATTGCTGTATTTTACGGTTTGACTTAGTGTTAAAACAATATCATGCCGGCTTTAAAACAGAAAATATCTGAAATAGCCTAGATCTAAATACAGATTACCGATGTATCGAAGGTTTCAAGAGTAAAATAGAACAGGATCTGATTTGATTGGAGCATAAATAAGCTTATTTCGTATTTAGAGGTAGTTTCGAAAATCTCTCGTCATTTTAACATTTTTTTGTAGACTAAACCTCATACACTTCTGGATTTTTGCATGAACCAAGTACCCGGTATGTACTAAATTTGGTATAATTTTATGCCTTCATTTAAAAGCTATTACGAAAACCAAAGGTTCCGTTATTTTGTGTCACGCGTTATCATATTATATTTGGTCGATAACTTTATTGTGAATGTACTCGTGTATTGTTACTAGTAAATATTGTTAATAACATTTGATGAATTTGTATTGTGGGTCATGATTTTTTAAAAGGCTGTGCTGCTTTTATGCTTCCGGTACTCAAAATTGTCATGTTTTTTAAACTAAAAATGCTAAGCCCGTATAAATGCGCCTGGGATTGGAAGGTTGCAATTTTTAGGTAGTTTACATTGCAATTTTTTGCAATTTTTCTATTTCAAAAATGCAATTTTCCGCGGGGCCAGTACAACATCCTGCCAGAAAGACTGAGATACTTGATAAAAGTTTTCAGTCCATTCAAGAATCAAACTTGGATCTTCTGTGTCTTGCCACAAAACCACATATGCTGGTTGAAACATCTAGCTTTAACTTTAATGAAAAATAAGATAAGCTTTGTAGTGTACATTCATTATATTTCCTGTCTTTGTTCCATGCAAAAATGCGGGGTGGGGGAATGCACGCAAGGAAGAGGGGATGGGGCTGGGATGAAAGAGGAGGGGCGGGCCTTGGGAAGGGACGAAGGAGAATGGGAAAACTTGAATAAGAGAGAGAGAGAGAGAGAGAGAGAGAGAGAGAGAGAGAGAGAGAGAGAGATTGTGATCAACTGACGGGCTGATAGATACAGGGAGAAAAACCCCCGATAAATTTTGTGTGTGATACGGACTGTTCAATTCTTTAAGAGTTTTATGTCATAATCTAGTTTAAAAATAAAAAAGATGTGTAAAATAAGAAGAAAACCTGTCCGAGTAACATAAAATTATCAAACATACCAAATTATAAAGATAATCTTTCAAGATGCTAAAATATTTAATTATAAGAAATGGATAAAAATATACTTTTAAACTGAATTTAAGATATGATTGCATGAATCTAGGCGTGTGCCATAACTAACTTTATGTGTAAGGAATAGGCGAACACGAAAGAGGGTCGATGCCAGCTTTATCTGATTGCTAACAGTATGTCTTGGTCTATAAATAATAATATTATTGATTACAATAGTTTTGTTTCCTGGTTTTCACAAAGTGGAGCGCACAATGATTTCAAATATAAAAAAAAAGAGATAACAGCACCTTTGGAGGTGTGATCGCGTGCATGAGCGTTGATGACCTTTGAAGGGTTGGGTTTTTTTTGTGTTCAGTTAAGTATGATATGGAGAGTAACGTTTTTAGCCCCTTATTACATTCCAGAGGGGGACAATTTATCTTAGTGATGACTCTTGTGTAGTAAAATTTGTTGTTGCTTTGTTTGGTTTATTTTTTAACAGCAGAATCTTAAGTGAACCGGAATTATTGATTGTGGAATCTTAGGTGAAGACTACAACAATAGAATTAAACCGAGTATAGTTCTAACAAGACTCAAACTCTTATCCACCCCATCCTACCCCCTCCCCTCATCTGATATGGTTTGGTGTTTCTTTAACATAGAAAATATTCATCATTATTGTAGTTGAGTATTGATTTCATATTCTAATGGAGCCTCTAGATATCTACATTTAGACAACAGTAGCATCTAATTTGCATACACAATGGAAAGCAATATCTTTAATTAAAATGTATAATATATACATACACACACATAATAATTATATATATACACATGATAATTATATTTATGAATAAGAATACTTTTAAAAAATTGAGTATCTCGGTCTTTCTGCTGGGGTGTTGTATCCCTTTCAGCCTGGGTTGGCCTTGGCAGGTAGCGCCGGAGCCAGCCTCTTATGAATATTAATGATCTAAATTGTGTTGCTGGGGGGCATAAAAACACTTTCATTCAAATTTTTAAAAAGGAAAACAACTTAACTGTGAAAACTTCGGTCCACTGCAGCATCATATCGGTTCTTACACTTAAATACAACACATATATGCAATGCTTTTTTACTAATTGACTTGCCTAATCTCAAGGACCTCGGAATAAAACCTTGTTTCTTATCTAGATTTCAGTGCGTGAGTCGAGCATTCCCGCAGCGCAGGTAGATCACAGTTCCGCCGCGAGAGAGGGCTCCTATCAGGCGTGCGGTGCCGCCCACAGAGCATCCTCCATTACTTTTAATCTCCTTGATATAAGAATAGATCTATATGTAGAAATTTTTACTTTTATTCATGTTGGTAAAAAAGGGCTGTA
Organism: Aplysia californica; assembly: GCF_000002075.1. Lineage (NCBI taxonomy): Eukaryota > Metazoa > Mollusca > Gastropoda > Aplysiida > Aplysiidae > Aplysia > Aplysia californica. Next base: position 488,030 of record NW_004797478.1, on the reverse strand, counting down.
CAGGAACATGGCAAGCTGGCTATCAACATTGGTTGCTGGTTGGAGATCATTATAATTTGTCCTACGAATTTTGTGAAATGTTGGCTGGTCTTGGTAGATCTAGATATTCTCATCATTTCCATCTATGTCAAGAAATTTCTAAATCATTGAAAGGAATCAAAGTTTTTTTTTATAAAACATTGTAGAACATTATACATGTACAGGTGTGTATTAGCTTTTTTCTTGTAAAAATATTACTGTTATGATGGGTTGAAAATTCGTGCCTGTTTGGACATATCTTTCATATTTTCAAAACTTTTTGCACAAATAACACTCAAGAAGAAAGCTAAGAATCTCAGCTACAAGCTGCTTACTTTTAGGCAAAGTCTCCATTTCAATCCACACGGAGCCGCCAACTCTGGACTGTTTGGCACTTCCCATCAGCAACGAAATCAACAGATTCGTCCAACACAAGGACCTTTTTAGAAACAGTAAACTCCTTGGTCCAACACCACAACCAAACATTGGCTTCTTCATCAGCATTGTTGTAAAGGTTCCCTTCCCTTCCAGAGATGCACATTTACTCATTTAACCTTGGGAAAAGGAAAAAAAGTCTGAAGCAGCAAGAGTACGTCAGATTCTGCAGGATGGAGAAATCCGACTTATGTGGGGGTATGCATTGTCATTAAGCTGTTTTACATTTTTCCGTAGGCGAAATCATCTAAGTGTAACCAGAGAGTATTTACTTATATATTTAAGAGTCTCTGGTGTAACTTACATCACAGCTATTGTAAGTTGCAACGTATTGTTTGGAGTTCACGGTCTTTCCCTATTCCAGGAAGTCCACTTGCATGCCTTCCCACTTTTCTTGCCTAGTCCTGCGACCTGCCATTCAATTTTATCCTGGTTAGATATTCTCCGGGGCCATCCAAAGATCTTTCCCATTGCCCAATAGTCTAACATCAATACAAACCTCACCATACATATTATATCAATCATACTTTCATAAATGTCCGCTGTTGAACAGCCGTCGGCTGTAAGAAATTCAATTACAGTGTAGCATGTTGCTTGTGAAGAAAGATTTTTTGGTCACGATTTTAACTGTGATATGTGACACATGCTACTTTGTGTGTGAATGACGTACGTTATAAAGAATTGGAATTTTCTGAGGTGTAGTCAATTGTCCAATGATTAGAAAGTATTTCTGCAATCTTTATTATTCTATATTGAATATAAGTAGGCTTAAAAATGATATACAATACAATGATATTGGGTTGAGCTGACCAACATTTTTATTTGCGAATAAATGAGAGCTTATTTCTAATTCCTAGTGTCCGCAAATAAACAAGCGAATAGACGAATCATATGCTGTATCAGTGAACAGAAGTTAAGGAGGTTGAAAAGGTCCTGGATCCCCCCCCCCCCCAATAGATCCACCTCTTCGGGGAAGGGGGGATTAGTACTCTTCGAATAGGAAAAGAAAAAGAGGAAGCTAACGGGTCAAGGGATGACCCCGAAAATAGACATATTACTTTACTATGTATCTTACTCTTTTTATTTATTGTTTTTATTGTTTTACTTTATTACATTTATTAACTTTTCTTTTCTCCTCTCTCCATCGACAGCCTGTCTTTGACCTGGAGTTGGGACGGGTATTGGTGGGGTGGGAAGCAGAGGTTCATTGTCAGCACTGTACTGGATGTGACTTTACCTAGGGAATACCCAGCTACATACATGTATTAAGCATGCATTTATCGGAGAACCCTATGACTGCGGAGAAGGTGCAGAGACCATTTGCGTCTTGTGTGTGTGACAAAATTAACCCTCTGGGGACCTGCCATGCCTTCCCCTGCCCCCATCTATGGGATGAGAGGACTTGGTTGCTTTGGGAGGGTGCGGGGAGGAAAATCTAGCTTCCAATTGGTATTATTATTATTATTATTATTATTATTATTATTATTATTATTATTATTATTATTATTATTGTTATTATCATTATATTATAATTTTTGTATTTCAGCAACACACAGCTCTTAATAGCGTCTTTCTCTTCTTTCTCTCCTCAAACAACTTCTCAACAATACAACAGACACCTACCTACCCATTCATTTTTCTTACGATCTCTCTGTGATGGAGTTGGGTTTTTGTTTGTGGCGTTGCACCTACAGCCACTGCTTTATCTCCTACCCCGGGATGGAAGGAAAATTACAGAACCACCAGTTTTAGATGCTATTCACAAATGATAGATTCCCATACGAGCTGAGACGCCGCCTCGGTAATCAAGGTCTCCCCCAGGTCTTAGTGGGCAACCAAGCTGGCCTCGTGGATGGTTATTGGAAGAAAAAGAAAATCAGAAAGCAGAGAAAATGGAAAAACAAGAAGAAAACACCCCTACAACTGGTAACGGAAAAGAGAAGCTTATAGACTTCAATATTCTTCAGGCAAATGTCTGTGGCTTGGACAAGAAGAAAACACAATTGGGGAAAATTTTGTATGAAAGGAAAGTCCACATTGCTCTATTACAGGAAACTCTCCATTCATCCTGTGACATATACATCACTGGGTATACCCCTTATCCATGTAAATGTGAAGGTTGCCAAGGGATTATAACCTATATCAGAAATGACATCCAGGGTGAAGTAGAGCTCCTTAATTGGCTCCCCACAGACGCACATAAAGTCACCCTGTGGTATGGCAACAACAAGCTCATTCTTTATAACATCTATTGTCCCCCAAGTAGCACTCTGAACTTCATGGAACAGAGCACTATCTTTAAGAAGACGGTCATAGCTGGTGACCTTAATGGACTCTCCCCCCTTTGGGACTATGCAGACCAAAACAACACAGGTAAGAGGATTGAAGAACTATGTCAGTCCTCTAACCTCATCCTTCTTCAAGATGAGGATTCAACTAAAACACTTCTTCATAGGAGACATGGGACCTCCACAGACCAGATCTCACCCTGGTCTCTGCTGATTTACACAACTACTGCAGTGAAGAGGTGCTAGACAGTATATCTAGTGACCATCGTCCCGTTCTCACCAAAATCAGTATACTGGAACACAGACAAAGGAAAAGAAGAACCCGTTGGAACTTCAAGAAGGCAAACTGGGATCTCTTCAGAAAAACAGCTGAGGACACCGTTAAACTGGATGATCTAGACAATAAAAGTATAGACGCCCTTAATAGTGAACTCACCCCCGCCATCTTATATGCTGCAAAGAAGAGTATCCCACAGGGGTGCTGAACCAACTATAAACCCTTTTGGAATGAGCGCTTGGAGAAAGCTACAAAAACTAAAAATGATGCCAGACATGAACATTAAAAAAATATGGACACGAAAATTAGATACAAAAAGGCCGTAGCAGAGGCTAAACTTGTCACCAAGGAATCTAAGAAGGAAGCCTGGACACAGAAGTGTGAGGGACTCAATTTACATCAAGGTGGACGTGAAGCTTGGTCACTTCTAAATAACCTCACTGGCGAAAAAAGGAAAGAAAACCCCAAACCACTACACACAGAAAACGAAGTTCTCACCAGCGAGTTAAAAAAAGCCGAACACTTTAATAAACATTTTGCCCCCCCTTAACAAAAGCAGCAAAAGGAATGACCTGGACAGGGGTCTACTGAGTGTTCTGAAAAGAAAAGAGAGAAACTTTATGGCACCGAGTATCTTCCAGGACTTCTTAACAGGTCTGTTCTAATTGTTGTCTTGGGGAGTAGAGGCAATTAGGTGTGTGGGGTAGCTTGGGAAGAAAACATCACTATGACACTATGACTATCATCACTATGACACTATGACTATCATACAGCCAACCCATCACTAGGCCTAAGCCTGTTGCGCAGCCACTCCTCACCGACTGCGGCCTGTGAAATTCACACAAATACTGAGCCATTAGAAACTCGAAGAAAACAGGCAGCTTTAGAAGTATATGAAAGATCTAAAAGGCTAGAAAATAACCACTCTAATAGAATTCTTGTTGACAAGTGGAAACCTAATCAAAGACTAAAAAATACAAAATCTGTACTTGAGACTGTCCTCAATCTCCAAGAAAAACATCACCTCCCCGAAAGACGAGAACCCCTGAAAAGAGTTCCCTCAACTCTCCCACCACATCTCACCATAGCAAAGCCAGAAATTAGGAAAACACTTTTGGACAAGAGCAATAAAAACACATATACTGTAGCACTAAAATATTCTGCCCTTGAAACAATTGATTCCTATCCACCAACATGTATCTACTCATACACTGATGGATCTGCCTTTAAGGCAACAATCAACGCTGGATATGGGTCAGTGATCAACTTGCCCAGTGGGATAAAAAAAGAAGTCTTTCATTCCAGCTGGTCCTTCTGCTCCAATTTCATTGCCGAACAATAGGCTATCGCCAACACAGCAAACTACATCAACCACTTGTTTGACACTAACCCACTTGTTATCACAGACATCGTTATCTTTACAGACAGCTTTTCAACACTAGAGACACTTGAGAGTGGGACTGATGTGACTTGATTTGGAGTCTAAATAATTTGATAAGTAGGCACCAAGTCAGAGTAGTCCTACAACTACAATGGATTCCTGCCCACACTGGGATACCGGGAAATGAAAGAGCTGATGCTCTGGCAAAGAAAGGAGGCTAGCTCCCCTCAGCCTGATATTCCTACTAATTACACCACCTGCTGCCAAATGATCAAGTCAAACCTCAAGGAAGACTGGATGAATGATTGGGCCACAGGCACGACAGGAAGGATGATGTATGGCCACATGAATAAACCACTGGTCAAAGATCCAATCAATGAGTTGAGGAGGGGAGATCAATCCATATCTTCCAACTTAGAACACAACATGTACCCCTCAATCAACATCTCAACCGAATTGGAGTAAAGCAGTCTGCTGCCTGCCCACTATATGTGACTGCACCTCAGAGACAGTGGAACATCATCTGTTCTTCTGTAGAAAAGTAACTGATTTAAGGTGATGTTTTCTTCCCAAGCTACCCCACACACCTAATTGCCTCTACTCCTCAAGACAACAATTAGAACAGACATACAGCTATTACCGAATGGCATCATGCAGAAGTGTTAACGCTCAGATGCTACTGATCGCTAACAACAACAACAACAAAAAGGTCCTGGGTACACAGCAAAGATTCAATACAATTATGTTGCTCAAGGCGCTGCTCGTCTTGTTCGTGACGTTAATAACGAGCAAGCAAATTGAGCCGTCGACGCTTGCCTAATCTTGACTGCACCCACAGGTCAGCTTGCTAGCTTGTTCATGAGGTCACAAAGTCACAATACAGTCCCGCTATTGCCTTGCATGCAATGCTCAAGAAACAATGCATTTTCGTATCGAGCACATAATATAATGTAGATTTTATGACCCTAGCGTTCGATGTACACAACACGTCTGATCATTTCTCGATTCGGTTTAATGATCTAGGCTTATTCTATTGAGTGCTTGCCCCAACACTATGACTATCATATAGCCAACCCATCACTAGGCCTAGCCTGTTGCGCAGCCACTCCTCGTCTACAAATTGCGGCCCCACCAGCGTCCGGTGCGCCGAACTCAGGAGTCAGAGTGATTACCAATACATCTCGAGTCTATAGCAGACGAGAAAGTCTAGTGAAGCGTTTAAATCCACTGCTCGCAAAGGGGTCCGCTTGTGCCCTCTGCACTTGTGGGTAACGAATCAGTATCGAGTTCTTGCTGCACTACTACAATACAGACATTACTTTTCAGCCCACCCTAGTAGGTCCTACTTCTTTTATTCCCCTCTATTGTTTCTGTCTGTTCCGTCTTGCTTCCCCCCCCCCCCCCCCAACCTGTAAGTCTGTTTTGTGTCGATGTGCTTCTCTTTCTATTACAAACATTGGACAATGTCCGACCCTTTCCAGAATAGAAAGCAAATGGATTATAAAATAGATTACTGCAGTTGATGAGCCAAACTTGTCATGAAGGACATGTAACCATATAAAACAAATATACCATTTGGTTATGGAGAGAAAATGAAGCCCAAATACCATCGCTGACATGTGAGGCTCACACTGTCACACAGCAGTCTGCGAGACAGCTTGGGACTTCTTAATTTTTTTAAGTGGGTGTGTTTAAACCCCCCATGATACAATTAAAACATTTAGGAGGCAGGCTTTGACCCTGCTTCTCAGGGCCAATACGGGCTGAAAGGGATACAACATCCCAGCAGAAAGACTGAGAAACTTGATAAAAAATTCTTCTCACTCGGGAATCAAACTCGGGTCTCCTCTATGCGTGACAGAGAAGTGCCTAATTGCTACACCACAGATGCTGGTCAGCAGTTCCTTTTGTCATTTTGTTTTTCTAACAGAGCAAAGCAACCCCAACCACCAACAGTTTATACAGTTGCTTCCTGCAAATTGAGAAAGTAAGGCATTCAAATTAACTGGGGGGGGGGGGGAGGATTTTTTAAGTAAAAGATCTCGTTAACTTTTTAATTCTAAATATTCAACGTTTTAACGTCCCTATCGATATAATTTAAGGGATGGGCTGCTTTTAATTTGACCCTTCCTGTCGTGACAAACTCAGGCAGAGTGGGCTGCATTATTCCAGCAAATAAAAAGGTAGATGATTAAAAATTTTCCCAAGAGTTAATAGAATTCAAGTCTTTTCTGAGTGCAACAGCGACAGCCTTTTCATGTCACAAGTATGCTCACTGCCGGAAATTTGCATTTAGGATAAAAGTATTATTACGCGGTTGTCTTTTCAAGAAAAGTGCCTTTCCTTTCGCACTAGGTGGTTTCCATTAGTGAATGCCATCCCACAAAACTGAAAAAAATAACAGAGCAGCTCTATTTCTAGTGGAAAGAAATGTTTGACAATGCTTACAAATAATTATATTCTATTCCATTCTTGTTAACCTTAAGGTATTACTACAGCACACTGAACACTAATGTGGAATGATGCCAAATGACAAAATACAATCAAACCAAGTTGAAGTGAGAAACATTTTGTTTATTAAAAAAAGGCACCAAATCAGGCGTCTGTTTAGACTTCATAAAACAAATACATGTGAAGAGGAACTTAATCATGTACAAGAACAATGGTGTAGTCGCTACATGAAAGAATCAGGTAGATTGGTGAAAACAAATACGGTAGTCAAGCCTCAGGATTCCCAGAAAACATTTCTTAGTCCAATGCGATTGTTAAATAAAAAGCTTTACTAATTCCTCTTTGAAACAAACCGATATTTAAAACTACTGCCATAAAAAAAATTGATTGTGTTGTAGAAGCACTATAATTATTAGTGGGAAAACGACAACTGAATCCACGGGTGGATCGTCACGCTAGGTGTGTTTGGTCATGGTTTTAGGAGGGTACCTGGTAGGGTTATTCAAACGAAAACCCTTTGACTAGGAGAAACGGAAATGACCTAATTTTATTATTTTTTAATTTAAAAAGATGGGGGGCACTCTCTTTAAATAGCAGGCAAAATGATAAAATACAAAAGAAGCTGTAAGAAAAACAAAGTAAAAAATGGAATTACCAGACATTGAGCTGCTATTTTCTAAAACGAAACATTTTTTTAAAAGGCTCAACTGAAAGGCCGTTCTTTACCCAATACTGGTGTACATAGACCTAAATATAATGAAGAAATCTGTAGCCTATTTTCCTGGTCAATGGAAATATTCCAATGTGAAGCTCATTACCGGTCGAACTCGAAAGTGTTGCTCATCGTGTTACTCATTTTCAACCTGTCAATTTCAAATTCTCTCAATTTTCAAATTCAAGTCAATAGGCTGATCTAGGACAATGGCCGAAAGAAGAAAATCTATTCCAACCCAATCTTTGTTGCTTCCCTTGATTCTCTGACACAGCCGATGCCATAACACTGTTCACATATCCCTCCAACTAAGGATCCCTCGAACTACCAAGGCGGTCCCAGCGAATTCGAGCTATCCGTGTTATACTGTATAGGGAAACTGCTTTCCTGGTTAAGCGAAACATTTAGTTTTGAAGCAGACACCCCCCCCCCCCCTTCTTTTTTGCGCACAAGCTGGCTGACCTGACAATGGTGACCTTAAAAATCAAATGCGTTTGTTTTCAAGGCCGCAAGTCGGGCGATCCATTTGTGTTAGAGAACTGATCTCCCAACGGGTACTGGGTAAGACATTACTTGTCCCATTCTTGCAAACATATTTAGGCCTGTCAACAACATCACGAAGTTTGACTTTATGTAGGTACCACAAGTCTACGCTCGCGCTGTTTTTCATCCTCCATATATCGGCTCATAACTTTCCAATTGATACAAAATAAACAGGTTTGACACCAGCAAAACTTGTTTTAGTTTTTCTCTTCTTGTTGGTATATTGTTTGTCGGTTCGTTATTATGCCACAGTCCTCCATCAATAGACAGTCACGGCCGAGTCGGGCCGCCTTTGCTGGCTTTAGCGTAGTTCGGAAGCTCCAGTTTTCACCCCCCCCTCTCTTTGTTCAACTACTCATAACTTTTTTATTTCTCAATTGATTTTTTTTTTTTTGGGTGTTGTTCATGGTTTCACAAGCTCTACAGGATAAAAGTCTTTCCCTTGAGCTTTGAGCAAATGAAAATTTTCAATTGTGGTACCTACTTTATGGGATAATAAATTTTCACGTAACAGGCCTCTGAAATTGGTTTTATGTGTGTTGTACGCAAAAATTGTTCACTGAAAATCAGTAAAAAGCCATTTTCATACAATGTTAATAGGATTGAAATTATTCAAAGTCCCACGATTTCTCAAGTCTTTGTGTGCCTCTATATTGTTCTTGACTTCAAGAAGAAGTAATAAATGAGTATGTACACTGTCATGACATGATTGTGTGACAGTTCAAAGCCCTGCCTTTTTCCTTTTTTTTTTTTGTATGCTGCATGAAATTTTCTACTTTTTGAATGAATATGAATCTTGATAACTTTTGAATTTAATGTCTGATTTTAATTATTTGAACTGTGAATTGCATCATTTCTACAGCTCTATCTGATACAGTAAATAAAAACAATTTTCAGACAATTTGAAATTTTTCTTTGGGGTGCCTACTTTATGTGGAAAAGAAAAAACCCAAATAATACAAACGTTATTTTTTTTTTAAAACCAAGAAAGAATTAGACAAGGTTTTTGGTTTCCCTATTAGCTTCATTGGAATTGAATTCTTTGGAAGTGAAACTATTGTTATGTCACTTTGCTGCAGGGACAATAAAAGAAACAGAACAAGCAGACCATAAGAAAACATCATCACAAGGTGGGTAATGCTCATGATAAGTGACCTTTAGGAAAACCTATATGTTCTGATGTGGTTGCATTAAGTGCAGAACCTGTCGCCACTCGGATGTTACGTCAGTTCACAATAATTTTGCCTGAGCTTGGCATCACACAGCTGGAGCACATGGGAGTCTTTGATTTGATTTTGTTCTATAGCATCACATTCTGTTCTCATCAAGCGTCCACTTCAAATCCGTCATCGTCAGCCCTTTGTCGCTTAGACTTCTGAATGTTGGCCATGATAATGCCGACAAACATCACAACCCCTAGGTAGAAGTTACCCCGAAAAGTTTTGGCGCAGTCATCAGCACTATTCAGATCAACCGAGTATGTCTGAAAAAGGAAACAAAAACCACTTTAAACATAAGAAAAGTTAAAAAAACAAGATGCACAAAAACCCAACCCCCCCGCCCCCTTCTCTTGCCTTCAAACCTCCAAACTCCATAACGAGTACAAGCCATCAAAAAAGTACTCCAAAATATGTCTGTCCTATGAATCTTTCACTTCTAGAATTCTAATGAGGTTGTGGGTTCAGAGGTTCAAAGCTCAGATCGGCTCAACGATGTATTCTTGGGGAACACAATTTTCCTCACTTCACCAAGTGTGAATGGATATGGACATACACAGCAAAAGATCTTGTCAGTGTGTTAGTGATTTAGAGCCTGTAAAATGGAAGCTTGCACTGTATGCTTCCAAGGAAGTTGAGATGGTTTCAGAAAGCTATCAGGTCTGCAGGGGAAAAAATATACAGCTCACTGTTGAGCAAGAATTTGCGCCATACAAAAATATCATTTATTATTGTCATCATCATCATCATTATTATTATCATCATCATTATTTAGACTAGTGTCTCGGCTTTTGCCTCTATCTTTCTCTCCCTTGTTCTTGGTTTTCCTCTGCTCCTCTAACCATCTCAGAAGCCTTTCAAGTTTATACTTGTCACTCACCGATTTACTAAACATATGCAAGTCTGATCAATCATGATCTTCTCTATCATGTTGCTTCCTTTTTTATCTTCCTTTTAATGGGCAATAGTTCCTCAAAGATGATAAAGTCAAACCATCTCAGTCCAAAAGTCTGTTTCAAGTGTCCACACAAAAAACACTCAATTGGAAAGGATAAGACTACAAACTATCACTATAACTTCAAAAACTTTTAGATAAGACATGCTCACTGCAAGGTTTAAAAATTAATTCTAATTGACGAAAATGAAGCAAATTTTTCGTGACCATGTGCGCAATTCGACTGCTCAGCGTAAGACTCTGTAATACCTATATCATTTTTCAAAATGGATTTTGGCAGATTCTTACATGAAACAGTTGATTTTAAAAGTGCAATTAGAAAATTCAATAAAATACGGTCAAGATATACAAATAAAAAACACCCAAAAATGTTCCAAGTGTACATATTATTATCATAGGTACCCTTTGTTGTTATTACTTGATGACCCAGCCACTCCAGGTCATTAGCCCATTCTTGTATGACCTTGTGAGTCAATAAAAGACCTGTGTAGTAACTGATGAATCAGAGTGATGGCAAATCTTTTTAGTAAGAGTTTTATGGCACTTGCAACACAATAAGGTCATATAAGTGCTGAAGAATAGAGGTGTTACAAGAGAGTAACAAAACAAAATAAAAGGAAGGGAGAAAAAGATGATAGATGTTTGATAGGAAAGAAGGAGCAAACCACACCAGAGCACCCGCCAACCACCCATGATGGCAAATCTAAACTCTTTTTACTCTTTCAGGACGTAGAGCAGACACATGTGTCCAATCAGCAGCAGAGAGAGGAAATGTTTCGGCACATTTTGAACCATCATTCTCAAATCAGAAACACGAGTTTGCATACTTCATGGTATGCATGTTGTTGTATGCCTTTTAAAGTTTCAGATAAAGAAAACGAATTCGCAAAATCTGTTTAAATAATACTAAAGTTATGCCTCAAAACAGAACATTAAAGCATTGTTGAATGACCAGAATGTGTATCCTCAATGAGGTAAAACTTGCCACCTAACGAATCCCCCACTGTTACTGCTACGATGTTCAAGACTCCCCACTCTACCTGCTGAGCCAGCCTTCCACATGTGATGGCAACGGCAGCGTAGTAAGGCCAAGTCATATCATTCATTAAACCAGCTGTGGTTAACCCTCCCGACATAAGGGCAGTAAAACCATACAGCCAAGGCTTTGTGTTGTCTCCAAGCTTGAGTGCTGTTGACTTCACACCAATCAGCATGTCATCGTATTTGTCCTGAAACATTGGTTGTTTTCTTTAAGACTCAAAAACTCAATGCTTTATACTGTAATAAACAAACAAGAAAGTGGTACAAATTTCTACCTTGAGACATACGTATGAATAGTTCCATGACAAAGTCTATTTTAATTTTGTCCACAAGTTTTGAAAGGAGAAAAATGAGAAAACATGTCTGCCACAAACAGTAGAATTTCTAAAAATTTTCCAAAAGTGGTCAGACATTGTGACTTGTGACAATGGAAATTAATTTACAGACTGTAACTCGAAGCTAAAACATGAGTATGGGGAAAACAAGCTATGTTTCTCTTTCTTGCCATATAGGACAAGTGAGTTTTTGCCAAGGAACTCTTTATCAATTCACCTCTTTCAACACATTTAGATGCTTCATAGAGCTCCAATAAAAGTGCAGTTGAAGTGCAACAAAATGCTTTTTTAAACAGAACAGTGATTACATGAGTGCATAAATCTATCTGCTGCTAGAAACACTTACATGTATATTCTAAATTACATAAATAAAACAACATTAGATTTATATTTAAGTCAATAAGTGTATAAAAAAAGTTATTGCAATCCTTTCAAGTCTTTCTTTCTAACACATTTCAATAAAGGAATTTTTAAAAGCCATCAGACAATTAAGGTCGTTCAGTACTCTAAAGAACCATAAAGTAGTCCTTCATAACATACTAAAATGCTAATTCAAACCACCTGACAAATCCCCTCCTCCCCAGCACACACAAGTCAGCACATCATTTATGCATGGGGCATGACAGCAAGTATATAATAACTGACAGCCCACATACTTTTGGCATGATAACCTAAAACTCAGGGCTCTGACCATCATGTATCACTTTCGACTGCCATTACAGGCACGCCTAATTGACGAAAGTCTGGATGTTACTGTGTCTTTGGAATATAATATAAACTAAATAAAGAATAAAAATAAACATAAATTCCACTTTACTGATCTGGCGGGAAATTTGTTTTATGATAACACACATAATCACACAAATAAATAAATAAAATGCATGAATAATACACAATGTCACAAACAATGACAATCCGCACACAATTGCTGGTCACCACTGTGCAGTGCCCTGTTTAAACTAAGTTAGGGTTATTGTGTGTTGCTCAAGGACCCATCCAAATGACCTCCCACCTAAAAGCTGTGTCACAGACATACACATGACATTGTGAACCTAAACTCACTAACCAACTTTGAACCTATACTGAATAGCCGACACGCACATTTCTTATTAAAAGAGGAATTGTAAAGCAGTAGCTCAATTCTGGAGTATTTCATAACAATCCACTGTGATCAAAACATACAGCTTTATAATTCTTTAGCTCGAAGGTTAGAGGTACCTTCATTTAAAATTCGAGTTCCGAAGAGTGTCTGGCTTCTTCTAAAAAGTGACGCAAAGGTCGGCTTCACCAGAATTATATCTCATATGTATAGATATTTGGACCTCAAACAAATTATTTAAAAAAATCCAATCCCCCCCCCCCCACACACATCTTTGCCGTTTTATTCATTCCTCTAAAAGTGTCATATTATACACACAAAAAATAGCTTTTTAAACAGCAAGGGGTTGGATCACTAGAGAATAGAACAAATTGTCGTATGGTAAGTCTCAACACTTGAAATACATGGGACATTTATAGTTAATTTCTTTAAAAAAGCGTCTTGTTCAACATTTTATAATAATACAGAGTCGGCAGTAAGTAAAGCATGCATTAGAGATTCCCGTATGCTTTTACCTATGCAGCTGTGAGCCAATACTGAACAGAATTTTAAAAAGTGGAATAGGAAATCAATGTCTCAATTCTGGAGTATTTCACAAACATACAGTGGAACTCAGATTCAGCAAAGTCGTCAGGCTTGACCTTCAATTTCCTTCAATCCGAGAGTTTGTTATAGCAAACATAAGGTTTTTGTGTAGATAATTACAGGCACCAAGCGAGAAATGTATAATGTATAATGTATTTGACTTTCTCAACCAAAAGTACTTTGGTTTCAATAGAGAGGAATTTTAGTTTCTATGATGCCATACGAAGAAATGCTGGAAAATTCCAGGAAAATACACTGAACACTACCAAGCACACACAGTGCAAAACGGCCAATTTTATCAAATGTACGCCTGTGTCATCTATCATCTATATTGTTCCATTGTTTCAGGAAGCAACATCCTTGCATTCCGGACATGTCCATTGATGCATCGTTGCTCTCTCCAAAAAGTTGCGAGGACCTTTCTACTGATTGTGCCGGTGCATATCTGGTTGAATGTTCTTCTGTTCTTTCCTTTAAGGGTGCCAGATTTTCTGCTTCCTTTTTGTACTCCCAAAACCATTATCCTCTCCACAGCAGTACTGGCCTCTGCCTCCTTATCTTCCTCTTTAATCAGGTGGCGAGAGAGACATTTCAGGATATCGACCTTGTCTGCTTGAACCATGATGTCTACTGAGGTGGCCTCACCAGCCAGTCTCTCGGCTTTTTCATTTCCTTTACTGCCTGCATGGCCAGGGCAGAAAATACATGTGAGCGATCTTATTGGCGTTGCTTCAATCAGTTGAATCCATTCTGGTCTCTGGAAACCTTTTTCGATCTTTCTAGGGGTACACATGGAATCTGTGATGAGAACAGCATGGGTTGTGTGGGGACGATCTTGGGCCATCCATTCAAGTGCTTTCGTGATGGCTTCAATTTCCATTCGCATATTTGATGTAGCCCTGCTGCAGGCTCCAGATGCACTGTGGATGATTTTATTGTTGGGAATGCAACAAATCCCCATCCACTTAGTTGGTTATCTCTTTTCACTGAGCCATCTGTATAAATTACAAGATCGCCTGCTTTCGAGTTTCTGTCAACAATCTCGATGATATCACTCTCGTTGACGGAAGCTGCAACATTTCTTCTGTCTCTGCCCATGCTTACTTCGACCTAGGTGAGGTCCCTGTATTCTCTGCCACCTGTGTCCATTCTTCGCCAAGTGGTAGATTTTCAGGTACACAGACTTTACTGAGAGAATCCTCTACTTCTGCCATCCAAGATTTTCCTCTTTTGATTCTGCCTCTCTTTTTGTCATGAAGTACTTTGTGTAGTGGATGATCTTTCTTGCCCATTACACTTAGATACATCTTTGCTTGCGCTATCCTACGGCATACTCTGATGCCACTTAAACCTAGCAAGAAGCGCATGTACAATATTAGAGTGTCCTTGGTGCAGCCCAGCAATGCTCTCATTACCTCATTCTGCATTCAATCCAGCTTTGTGATCTGTGTGTCAAACAGAGTGAGACAGTCCAATCCGTAATCAATGACAGATAAGACGACCAGCTGCAACATCAGGAAGAGCACTCTTTGTAGAGTCAGAGCGGCTGCCATGGTCTTGATTGCACCCACATTGGCCTTTGTAACAACATGATCCACATGCTATTCCCAGATACTTCAGCTCTGACTGTCTGTCGATAACCTCATAGTTGAAAGTGATTGGAGGAGTTATGTCTTGAACAATCCTGTTACGAGGGAACACCAAAGTACCTTTGCTTTTGAAGGATGGATAACTGCTTCATTTTGGTCGTACCATTTAACAACAGAGTGAAATCTTTTCTCCATGTTCCTTGCCAGCTGAAGTCTGTCATCTCTGTGCTTGTATGCCATTAAGTCATCTGCAAAGCTCAGGACACGTCCAGATTCCTTCTGATGCATCATTACCTGTGAAGTGTACACATTGAAAAGCACAGGAGAAAGGGGGGATCCTTGGGGCAATCCTGGAGAAATTGATATGGGATCTGAAGTCCATTCACCCCGTCTCAGAGCCATTTTTCTCTCCACTAGGGCTACAGCTACTCATCTTATCAGCCATATGTCCACATCAAATTCCAGGAGGCCGTCGATCAAACGTTCATAGTTGACCCGGTTGTAAGCATCTTCAAGGTCAAGTGCCATCACAACTGTTTTCTTCCGCTGCTGAAAGCCTTCATAGATGTCATACGCCACGACTGCTGCATTCACAGCAGTTTCTTGATGGGGTCTATAGCTGCCAAGCTCATTTGGTAACGGTGACTTCTTCTCAAAGTGTGCTGATATCCGTCCAGAATTTTCTCATAGGTGTTCTGCATGGCTATGATCCAGTAACCACTGAGAGCCGAATGGTCTTTTCTTGGTTTGGGGATTGGTTTCAAAGAGCTGTGCAACCATTCTTCAGGGATTTTGCCAGTGCCAGTGCTCATGTTGAAGTTTTTTGTCATTTCTTCAATCATCTCATCGTCTGCTTCTTTCATACGGCAATACCTTACACTATTCTGCCCTCCAGCACTGTCATAGGCATGTTTTAATGTTCGGGAAACCTCTTCGCATCCTCGTAGTTTGCATACATCTGTGGGGTCAGCGCATTTGAAATATCTCTTTCAACTTCCTTTCTTGAGTCTATATTTCCCAGGTGTGTTTGACGTATGAATCGGTCCAAGAAAGCCCTTCCTTTCTCTTCATCAGTTTGGAGTGTCTTTCCTGACTCGTCCTTCACATTCACGGTGGTTTTTGAGTGACCCTGTCCACATATCTTCTTTTGCAGTTTCCAGAACTTTGAGAGTGCCTTCTCAGCTGCAATGTTTTTCACAAACTCTTCCCACTTTGTCTTTTAAGTCCTATCTGCTTCAGCTTTGAACTTATCTCGAGCCTGCCTCATCTTCTCTTTAGCTGCCTCCCTTTCTTCCTGTGACATTGGGTTTCTTCCTCTTTCTTTGCAAGTCCTTAACAGCTTTCCTCTTCTCTTTCCACAGGCAATCAATTTCCTTGCTCCACAATGGTGGCTGTGCAACATTAGATCTTAAAGGTTCTCTGTTCCAGGTTTTCTTTCTCAGGCCTCCCAAGGCCGAGGTGTCTGGTTTGTACTTAAACACCCTCTTGACCTTTTGTTTCACTGCCTTTGCACCCTTTGATTACAGTCCATGCCGGCTTTAAGCACGGTCATCGGGAGAAAGCTTAAGCGCGCTTAAAGCCGAAGCGTGCTTAAGTGCGAAGTAGACATAATCCAGAGATCTTCATGTAGAAAATTCCCCGTGCTATTTCCCTTTGTTTGTAAGTAGGCCTGTAGTGGTCCCACAAAAGTGTGCACTGTTATTTAGACACCCGCCATGGTAGTTTTTGTTCGCTTGTTTGTTTTTGTTTGTGGTCGAATGGGAAATGAAAACTTAATTTAGACTCCACGATACAGCACACTAGGCCTACTGTAACACACTGCCTGTGCGTACCACTGCCCGCTGTGTCACTCATACCACCGCCTCCATCCCACCTCGCGCGTGATACACAATCAGGATTAATGGGTAGCGAGGGTCAAAGGTGAAATCGCAGCCAGCCTCCCTTTCTCATCTCCCCGACTCCCTTTTTTTTTTTTGGATCGTGTGTAGCTTTGCCCTAGGCCTAGGCTAGATCCTATGTCCGCACGAACGGCTGTGTGCATCTCTTTGCCTTCCTCTCCGCCCGTGCGAGTGTGTGTGTCCATCACTTGCGTTCTTTGTGTTTCTCTTGACACACTCCACTGTTGCGGTGTAAACTGTGTTCGAACTTCGATGGGTCATCATGAAAATATTGACTGCCTTGTAAATGAAGCGTGCTTGAAGCCGAAGTTACCATGCTTATAGGGGTGTAATTTATATAGCAAAAATTCAGTAAGAGCCGTTTAGCGTGCTTGAGTCCGAAACGTGCTTAAGGCCGGCGTGCTTATAGCCGGCACGGACTGTATTAGAACTGAGCATGGCAGGTGGTCGCTACCATGATCTGCCAGTACACTCCATTGTGTAAAAGCTTCGCCACTTGTTTTGATCAGGGCCAGATCAATATTGGAGTCCTGCTCGCCAGTTCTTTGATATAGTCTTGTCATGGTGGAAATGTTGACGATGTGGAGATCACTTTCAATCAACTTGCTGTCTAAAGCTTTTCCCTGACCATTTTCGTTGACATGGCCCCAGGCCGAGCTTCTAGCATTGAAGTCCCCAACAATTAGGACAACATCTCCAAGATCGCATAGCTCATGGAGAAACTCCCAGTCATCTTCCTTGACAAGTTTTCCACCTCCAGCATAGAGATTAACAATGACCCATGACCTGTTGCGGATCGTTAGCTCAAGTGATTGTAGCTCCCTGTCCTCCTTGTCCCAAGCAGAGACGCCTCTTACCCAGTGTAGGCTACCATTCCTAACCAGTGTGGCTGATACACGATGAGTCGGGCTCACTGGGTTGATATATATGACGTGTACCCAGGACATGAAAAGGTTTTAGAATTGGTCTCCTGCAAATTAAAGAAGTCTGCGGCAATTCCAATAGCCAATGCAGATGTTTTCCATTTTGAGCCTGTCTGTTTTTCCCTGATTCTTTCTTTACCCTGTTCTTCTTTTACTAGCAACTCCTCTCTTTCCTCTCCTCCTCCCTCTCCTACCCTCAGTCCTCAGCAATGATTCAGGAGAGAGCTTTGCAAAAGGAGCACGTTCTCCCTTGCTCCTGCGCCGTTTCCTTTTTAGATTTTCTAAACTTTTACTAATGTTTGGTTTTTCTAAGGTAGAGAAAAAAACAGTCACCCTGGCAGAGCCCTATACCAGGGAAGGGACAGGGGATGTCCTTACAGAGTCCATACGCCTGGCGCCATCCCTTTTGCTTAGAAGCCAACATTAGCGACTACTTAGTCCTATAGCCATTTATCCCATTAGCACGTAGTAGGTACACTGTGAGATTAGGATTTGTGTAAGGTTGATTGACCTACAGTTGTGTATCCTTATGGCAGATGGTCAGCCACAGGACTGGTGTTTTTTATTGAGGTATTGCTCCTCTAGATTCTTAACCGCATGCGTGCATGCTAACAACATGTGTGTTGGTACGAAAGAAGGCCGCTGATTAGTCGCATAAGATATAAACCAAACGGTAAAGAGAATAATGGTTTACGATGCAGTACCATAGATGGTTTCCAGGATTAGATATGGTTCACTTCGGGAGAAAAATGAGCAAAGTGGCAAAGCCATGTCAGCGGGGACTGTTCACCCTGCAACTGCTTAGTTTTAGTACAGTTTTACAGTGCTAGCAACTGCATAAGATCAAATGAGCACCAATGAGTGGATGTCAATAGAGAAGTCCAAACGGAGAATCAGGCTTACTCTGCTCACCCCTATAGCCTCAACAGTACAAAGTCTGCTTCGACTATCAAGGCACCCCAGAAATAGCAGTTCAAAAGAGAGAGACAAACATACAAAAGAAGTAGAGGTAAAATGATGATAGTAAGGATGAGGAAAGAAAAAGAAGGAGGTCTCCTTTTGTTGTTCCTGCAACTGCAAGCGACTGCGTTGAATCTGAGCTTGCTCATTTATGTGTTCGTTGACTCTGAGTTATTTTTATTGATTTTTATGAATAACCACCCCCCCAGGAAATCCAACTCCTTTTGCTGAATCCGAGTTTTCGTTGAATCCGACTTCCAATGTATGTAGCAATTGAAATTTACAATTTAACCCTATTCGTATACCCTGGGGTCACTTTGTACCCCCATGGTTGTATTCTTCACATTTGAGAAGACTTCTAGTCCAAAGATCTCTATGAAACTTTCAGTATTTCTCAAAAAATCATTTTGAGAGACTGCTATGCAAAGCGTACCGATCGGATTAACGAGTAAATTTACCCTTTGGAAAGTGGTGGCACAGAGTTTCCCATGTGGTATGGATATGATAGTAAAACACGACGTATGGATAAGGTTTAATAAATTCTTACGTTAAAAACAATAAAAATCTGGCTCCATCATGCTCTTAGGCATATTGAATGTTCTGTTTAGATTTTGAGGTTGGAAAAGCGTGTGGTTTCTTCTTAAGACGCAAAGATTGAACCACCAGAATTGTATTATATAGATTTTTTAAAAAAATATTTAAAAAAAAAAATTTATAAAAGATTTTCGATGAAAAAGTTTCTATGAATGGGTCAGGTAGAATGGGAACTCACCATACTGAATCATAACAGTTCATACTTATAACTAAAAAAAACCCAAACCACTTGTTAATATACTAAAATGTTGGATTTAACTTTGGTTCATTTATAAATTTCAGTCATGGAGAAAAACATCAACAAGTTAATGGGCTTAAGTACAGTTAAAAGGCAAGATAGACAAACAGAATCATGAGAAAGGAAAAATGTGTTCATTAACTCTTCATCTCCGGCTCGGGCACACTCCTTTACGACGACTTCGACATCAAATTACTTTTCGGCAATTGTCGAAAACAGGTCTCTTATACCGGAAGTTCATTCATTAGATGAAGAACTATCAAAATAGGTTTGCTAGTTTCGATTTAATGATCCATTTAAAGCAGTTTTCGTCATTTTTAGATTTAGCACCAAAAAAAGGGCCCCGGCGCAGTGGGTTTACCTTCCTCGGAGATAAAGAGTTAATTGATCTAAAAAAATGCACATATCCACTACATGGACCAATTTGAACCACATTTTGTTTGTCAAGGACAACGTCAAAGAGAAGCATCTTCACACAATCCCATGCAGTTGGAACTGTCCCACCCCCCTGCCGAAAAAATAATTTTAAAAAATTACAAGGACCACACTTAAATTTCATGAGCAGAATGAGGAATGCACGTTACTGATTTGAAGTTTTGGAGCAGAAAAACGGATTAAGCTCTTCAAGCTGCAATGCCATTGTCATACAAAATGTATTAATTTCAAAGCAGTAGCCATAAACTCAAAGGAAACTCTGTAATAAACATGCATTGCCCTTCGGTCACTTGGTCAAACAAGACTTTTAAATTACATACAGGGAATAATAAACTGAGCCAAAGTCAAACAGATCTATGCTTATGCAGACAGCATGAGATATAATAATACTGCAAACGATAAGGAATGATTTGTTCAGTTTTTGTTAGAGTTTTAAGGCACCTGCAACACAATAGGATCATATAAGTGCGGAACATTAGAGGTGTTTCAATTACAAGAGAGAAACAAACAAAAAAAGAGGGAGGAGAGATAAGGAGGAGTTTTTTTTAATTAAAGAAAGAAGGTGCAAACCACACCAAAGCATTCACCATCCACCCATGATAAAGAGTGTAGTAGGTTGGCAGGTTCTTTGGAGTGGTTTGGTCCTTCCCTATCAAACATCTGTCGTCCATATCTCTCCTTCTTTTCTATGTAATTTACTCTCTTGTAGCCCCTCTAATTTTTGGCACTTATATAACCTATAAGCATTGCAAGTGCAGTAAAACTCTTACAAAACCTAAACTAATTTAAGGGGAAACTGAAAAAAGGCAAAAGACACTGAAGACATTAGAAGGATAATGATCATGGGGTGACTTCAGCTCTAGATTTACAGGGTTACGGTGGCACTGACACTGTAAGTATATACTTGTTTAGGTGCGAGGAAAGTTTGACAAAGAGGGCTTGCTGGGTGGACAGCACAATATGGCCACATTTTGACAGGATAAGCAGAGGATAAAAATAATAAGTACGCCCATAAAAAGAGACCAAAAAAAAATTAAAGCAGACGGGAAGAGTACACATCTACAGTTGTAAATTTCACACGAAATGGGATATGCACTAAGTCAATTAGTATTAGTAGCATTTTTAGTAGTTTATAAGTATCAAATGGAACTCAGCAAGGATAAACTTTGATCTCTACCAGACACAGTCTCCAGAGCAACTGGTCTACAACAATTATGAATCAATGAGCAACGGTCTTGACTAAAGTGACAGCATATTACTGTCGAAGGTATCCAACATTCTTGTCTTGAATGACCAAAGGAATGTAAGTATCTTACACTACCAAGGCAAAAAATAATAGGTCCCAGTCAGTTTGCTGGAGTGGAATTAAGTTATCTTTGGTCCAACCCCCCTTCTCCCCCCCCCCTCCCAAATTGTATATTGACTCTTCGGGGATTGAACTGTAATGAGACAAAATGGCGTGAACTCTGGCCAAAATGGTGACTGCCGTAGTGCAGAGGTTTTGCAAAGGGTTCACCCAAATGAAAAGACAGAGATAGAGAGAGAGAGAGGAACATTACTATAGTAGCCAGGGTCTAGAACAAAGAAGTACTAAGAAACTGGCACCTTCAGGCGCTTTACTCAAGTAGGCAAGAATATCTAAAAACTATTCCTTATGAATTGTTATATAACTCACTGCACGCTAAAATTGACCCATCCCAAAGCAAAAAAGGCACAGCAAGCAAAAGCACAAGATGAAGGTAGGTTGGGAAAATAACTGATAATTAGGAAAAAAACAAAGAGAAATAAATCTGTGGTACAGCATCATACAAAATACAAGTAGGCATACCAAAAAGTACAATGTCATTCTTTTTTCCCCCCCATTAAATGTAATAAATGGCTGTGTGGCAAAACCAGAATAGGACATACTCACAGAACTAACACAAGGAACATTGGGAAAAAACTTTAAGTGCTGCTCTCACTGATTTTGGGTTTGATGGCTTTAACAAAAAAGCCATTGACTAATGTGTTAGAGAAAATATACAAGTCCGAATTCATTATTTTTTAAAAAGAAAAATTTGCAACTTTATCATTAATTATACAGTGAAAACCTGATATAACTGGGGTGGTGGGACCAGAGAAAAAAATCCTATTATATCAGATCCCTGTGAAATCAGAAATAAGCATTTGTGGACTAATCAAACTGTATTTGTTAATGGGTAGTTTCCCCTGCAAAAAGTACCCTGTGCATGACACATTACGCGTGTGTGTAGCTGGGCTTAGGGCTAGATCGAAGTCTGCAACACACCGCAGCCCTTTCTTGCTTTACCCGCTGCGTGTGCCTGCAGTGGCATGGCCAGCGTGGGCTCACTCCATCTCTGCGTTACTCTCTCCCTCTCTCTATCTTACTTTTAACACATTGCTAACGAGCCTTTGTCCCTGCTATAACCCATTGGGCTCCAATGAGGCCCTGTTACTGCCGATAACTTTTAATAGAGACAAAGAGTAGGAAAAAACGGGGATTTAAAAAATCCCAGTTATTACCGGATCCCTGTTATTACCAGGTCAGTTATATGGTTTCCACTGTACACTAGATTGCCTATCCACTAAAACTAAGTCCCACTTAATTCATATTTAAGAAAGTGAAAGAAATTCCAAACACTAACAGGAAAATAAATCTAGATAGACAGCAAAAAGGAAGGAACAAAAAAGCACTGAATTATTATAATATATATGTAACTACAAGCAGAAAATCAATTGTAGGCAATTCCAAAGGCTAAAAGAAGCGGGAGAGGGTTGCTATTGGCATACCTAAATGTTATGGTCCAGTTTCTACTTCTACCACTTCTACCAGTGGCCTTACCTGATGGGCATAAATGGTGTCATATACCAAAGTCCACAAAACGCAAGAGAAATACAGGGGCAGGCAGACGGACCAATCGTTGGATCCCTGAACAGCCGACCAACCCAGCAGAGCCCCATAGTTGAATGTGAACCCTACAAGAAGGGGCGAGAAAGTATGGGCGGGAAGTTGGCCCATAAAGTCATTAGCTTCGAAGCAATGAATTTTCAAATCAAAAGGTCATATCACCAAGTTTTGTAACCCTCTCAAAGCCCATTTGATTTCATAATGACAATCTTTCATTGCTTCAAATCCTTGGGAAATATACAGCATTGCAGCCTGTTAAGAACCTTACTCTCTTATTCACATACACAGGTAGGCTATGAACCTGGCAATGAACTCCTTTGCAGTTCGGTGAACTTGGAAAAATAAGGCAAAGAATCTTTCCTATACTTTGCAAGGAATTAAAACCATATTTGATGGGGGGGGGGGGGGGGGGGGGGGGGGGGTTGGTAAGTGTTTTACGATGTTTGCAACTGCAAAAGGTCATATGAGCGCGCAGGACACATTAAACAGTTTGGTAGGAATTATGAATTTTGCCTGGGTGGCGGCCGAAGCCCACTCTTATTAATTTTAGGACCACCAAGGGATCTTCAATGGGCGCAACTTGCACATGGGACCTCAGAGATTTTTTCACCATTATCCGAGAAGGCTAGATGTTAGATCTTACCTACCATAAGATCAGGGATGTGGCTGAAAGACAGTAGTGAGAGAAGGAGAAAAGGAGTAGCAGTAGAAAGAGTCAGGAGCCTAGAGGAGGGTGCAAAAAAATAGGGGGGAGGGGGGTGGGGAAGAAAGGAGACGACACAATATGGTTGGAGAGCAGGAAAGGATGTGAAAGGAGAAAATACGGAGAAGAAAAATTTTCTGTCGCTATCAGGTTTCGAATTCAGGACCTATTGAATGAGAGGTGAATAACATAACCTCTAGACCTGGAGAGCCCTAATTTGATAGTGAGCCTAACCACATTACCAGTAAACAAGGATGCCCCACTGCTGTCCACAAAATACTTTGATATAAATGTCCCACAGCATCTTCCCTCCACATATCTGCTCTAAAGTTCCGCGTACCTCAAAAGGAAACGACAGTCCTGGACACCAGACTACTATCAAACAACAAACGTTTCCATTTACTTTTAGTAAGCCGTATATTAGAAAGTTTCAAAATCTATATCTTTTTAAAGCAAAAAAGACCACAAAAGAGAAACAATTGAGATTGATTGATTGCAATGTTATTAGAAAACTCAAATGCTGTTCAAAAAAGTCCCTGCCATAACAGATAAAAAGTCTGAAGATAATTGTTTTTGTTGCCACAGACCCAGTGGTAAACATAGGAATCTGGTTGACCTCATCTCAATTACACTTACTTCATTCCGTTATTCAAAATAAAATGTGGTTTTCCTTGAGTGACAAAATCACAATAAAAAGCCAGGAACCAGAAAGAAATAACTAAACTTGATAAACATAAATATGATTATAGTACAATTTATGGGTTTCCACTTGTACATGCAGTCAGTCACCAAAAGGATAAAGACCTAAAATTTTATAGAAGAACTTATGAAGAAAAAATGGACTTGAAAACTAATAAGTCTTCATAAAGCATGAGATAAATTCTTAGATGCCAGTCTCAGAATACAACGCGTCAGCAAATGCTTTACACAGAACAAATTCAGTAGGAATCCACAACAAATTTTGGTTGGAAATTTAAAAAACCCAACTCATTATTTAATAAAATGACGTATGAAAACAACCAACTCCCTCCCCCCCCCCTCCTGTTTCCAAAAGTAAGAACATGAAAAATATTTTCAAAAGCAATTTTAAAAACGTATGAAATCCACCAGGTCCCATTAGAAATGGCACAGGTTTAACAAGTCACAGATATCTTTTTTACTATCCTTTCCATTTTACACTTTCAACAGAGATTCACTGTGGATCTACACTGTACAGCAAATCTAGCATGAAGCTGTCTATGACAGAAAAGCAACAGAAAAATGACCTACAAGGCTAATAGGTGGCGATAGGTGCAATGCAGCAGAAAAAAAAGCCAATAAATGGCAATGTCACAACACATAAGTTGAGCTGACACACGAAAAACAGAATGTTCTTTACACACTACAGAAAGATAAAAATATCCCCTAACAACAGAAGCTAAAAGAAATCTGAAGCATATTCCTCTCTAATTTAGCATCAAAAGGTTGTAAACTTTGTTATAAAATAACATAGGAAACACTTGAGTATGAACAAACGGCTTCAGGCTTCATGCATATGGAGTGTAGAAAACTCAAAGAGCAAAACTAAAGAACAGGCCTCACTACTTTGTAACCTCCTTTGCATACTCTTAACTGTTTCTTTCCAAACTTGCAAAAGTGTCAAGTATGTAATAGACCTATTTCAGGACCAATTCTTTAGTTTTGCCACTCAAAGCACTTCAGAAAATTTTATTCTATGCCACACAGACATTTCTTGACAAAGCACAATACTCATTTACAATTTGTCAAGCACACTCTCGGCAAAGACTTACAAAATGTGGCTCATATAATATTATATTTCAGGGAGAAAAGTTCGTTCAAAGAGGTGTGGGATTGAGAAATCCTGAGCACAACAAAGACCCATCACCAATCATAACCTAAAAGACAGTTGGGTTGAGTGGATAAATGCAGTGAAGATTTTTTTTCAACATGCACAGAAAAAAACTTGACCCAACAAACACATCAGTCTCAACTGCAAATGACAACCTTTCGTTTTTAGTGCTTCTTTCACGTGCATCAATTTGTATTCCCCCCTCCCCCCCCCCCACCCCCTTAACTCCCACCCACTTAAAGAGGAGGGGGGGGGGGGTCTTGAATTCGCCCTCCCCCGGTCAAAAAAAAAAAGGTTACCAGTCGGAGAAGCTGACCATGAAATCCCCCCCCCCCCCCCCCCACTTTTTTCTTTAATGAAGCTAGCGTCACTGTTGTGTCACTGGGCTTAAACAGATTTTTATGAGTGTACACTTGAAAGAAGTTTTGGGCAGGTTATAGCAATCACTGATGTATTATGTATTTTGTACACCTGCGTTGTGTGTGTGGATAAATCATTGATATCCAACATAAAATGATAAGTAGATACCCTCTTTGAGGTCCTATTCCTACTTCCCCATGGAGAGCAGGGATAACTATAACACTGTACTTCAAATTAAGAACACAAACACACGCACGCAATGCTCAGAGATATGAAAGATCATTTACCAGTGTCGATACCCTACTTCGGTCATTTAAAAAACTATTGGGTTACAAAAGGGGGACGAGTCAAGGATCAAACTTTCCGCACGCAGGACTGTAACGTCATGTGGGGGCGAATTGTATTGCGTCAAAGAGAACAAAGAAAAAATATTTCATTGCAAGTTGCTCATTTTGCAATGGTGTTCCCCTCCCCCCCCCTCCCCCAACCCTTAAAAAAAGACAGCACGCAATAAACATAGTGTGTGAAGGTATTTGAAGACTTGGTACGTTCTCTTAACAGTACAGAGCATTTACTACACCAAAACAGAGTAGATTTTGCTAAACATAACACTACAAATTATCATGTGAATTCAAAGTGATAAAATTTGGTGAAATTAAAGGAAATGCTTAATCTAGGACTACTACTGGAATCCTTCCCAAGTTTACATACAACTCTAAAGTTGAGTTTCAACATTCTAAATTCACAGAGCACTATCGAATAAATAGACCGGTTTATCAAAACAATCAAATAAACTTGATAAAGCTTTTTAATGATAGACAAGATGTGCAGACAAGAAGCTTTGAAAAAAAATCAGACCTCACTCACAAAAATTGAAATAATCAACAAGAGTATAGTATTAAGGGTGAAATAAAAAAAAAAAAAAAAAGAATCCAAAATCAGATCACAGAATATTGAATAACTACAGTATGAAATTTAATTATATTAACCAAATGTCGCATATTTTTAAAATCCTCATCAGCCCCCCACCAAAAAAAAAGGAACAAAAGGACCCCAAAAAAATGACAACAGAAAGGACAAAAAAATACACCAAAAAGTTTCTTGAATAAAGCTGTCCACAGTGGCATCTAATAATGTTTCTTAATCATACTGCGATGTTGCATGAAAACAAACAAAACAGTGGGACATCCTCAAGATCTATGAGAAATACACAACCAGCAGAGAACATAACTACAAAACAAAACCTGAGAAAAAAAAAACCCTGATAGCAACTGACTGCATATACCTGATGAGAGTAAATGGTATCGTAAATGATGGTAAAAACTGTGCAGGCCGCGTACAGACTCAGGGCTGCCAGCTCCACTGAGCCCCTCATCTCACTCCAACCCAGCAGAACACCCCAGTTTAATGTTAGCCCTGGGAAAATGAGGCCATCAAAGGTGAACATTAAGACTAAGATACTATAAATATAATAACTGAACTGGTGGAACAACATGCCTATTCTTATTTCAAAGCAAATACCAGTGAACTTGTGTCCTACAGAGTACACATATCTGAAAAAACAACAACTAGTGTTTCGATAGATAACAGATTCTACATATTTTTAGTGAAAAACAATTATTTACCACTGTCAGTAATTACACAAGAACAGTATTTACTTCATGTTATTGGAAGGGGGGTACCATTATGGGACCAGGGAAGGAATTAATTTCATTACAATCAATAAGAAAAGCCAAATTTTAGCTGATATCGTTGGAGGGAATCAAAACTTTGGGTCAATTAGTCTACTCCATAAGTTACCACCTAATTGGGTGTATTTGTAGTTCCTAAGAGTTTTCATATGTAGACATCATATATAGCTCTTTTGTACAGCTTTGGCCTTGTGACAGTTGATCTTAACCCACAAAGTCAGTAACAAATAACCTGTGGTGTCAGGGGAAATTATGTGATTTAACCATAATATTATGTCGAAAAAATGCTTGAGAACAGGCAAACCAGCCAAGTAAAGGCCATAAACGTAAACATTTTCAGAAAGTAGAAAAGAAATACATAGTTGAGCTCATTTGTGAAAAAGTTAAAAAGTTTGGTGGTGTGAAAAATGGGACAAACGAACCAATACAGCCACTCAAATTATGTCTGATTAAATCGGCCGCGAATCTTACTGCTGATTTAATTGGCCATCGACACTTGGATGATTAAAGCATTATGTACAATCAAAGATCCTACATAACAAGATTGTTCACTAGCCAAAAAAGTGTCAGAGGAAGTCTGCACATTGCTTCAGATGGCACTGCAGTCTTTGTTTTGAAGCTCTCTTTCTTTTTTCCAGAAGAAGAATAGGAATAGCACAGTTTGTTATTTTCACTTTTATTGTTGTTCCACACAAGTAGGGTAACTCTGTTCGCAAAGTCCATGCTTTTTCGAAGAAGACGCCACTGAATTTTGAGGACACATTTCTAATTGGCTCAAAGAGAGGAATGAACTATCTTGTTATACATGATCTTTGGCATAATACAGCTTTGCGTGGGAGGGTCGACATTGAGGAAGTAGAATGCCCAAGTACTACAGTAAAACTCGGATATCTTGAAGTCGTTGGACCAGACCTCTAATTTAGTTAAATTCGAGTGTTTGTGATATCAATGTGAGCAGTGTGGGGTTTATCATATGGCAATGCTTGTTCCCAAAGATCAGAGCACAATCCATGACATAGTCCTATGTCTAAGCTAGCCTTTCACTGTTCAGTAGCCCAGGAGGAGGGGAGGGGAGTATGACTGTGACGCATCTGCAAGATGTTTCATGCCAGGAACGCATATGCTAACGCTCCTCCGATCCCTAGACATACGTAATAACAGCCACACATGTGCTGGCCGGCCATGTGACCTCTCCTGATCCCTGCACCTGCACATGCTAGGACAAGTCATGCCTTACACATGTGTCAACAACATATACATGTTGGCGTGAAATGTGAAAGAGAGCTTCTGATTGGTCATATAATATGTATGCAATAGGCTAAGCATGTAATGACCCATGGTGCAGGACCGATTGATAGTCCCTTGGAATAGAGGTGATAAACTTTGTTGCAGGAGTAAAGTCTTGAAGCAATATCAGTGGGGGGGG
>NW_004797478.1:446196-459019 GCF_000002075.1 Aplysia californica | reverse complement strand
GGGGGGGGGGGGCTTCATTAAATCCGAGTTTGCTCATTCATGTGTTTATTTTGATTTTAATGAACTTTCAAAAAAGGGGTTGAATACGATTTTTCGGAATTTGTTGTATCCCAGTTTCACTGTACCTCCCCCTCTTCAGATCTTCATTTCCTTGGTAAACTTCAATGGAGAGACATGGTCAAAATGTTTGGAATCAAGGAAAGTGTAATGGATATTTTACTACCTTTTCAGGTGTGGTATGGATATTTTTCTTGGTAGGGAAGTTTGGAATTTGGAACCTTGCGAACGGGGTAAGTGTTTTACGATGCTCGCAACTAAATAAGGTCATATGAGTGCGCGGGACACACCTCATATTTTTAGTTGGTAGGAAATTGTTAATTTTGCCGGGGATGCGGTCGAAGCCTACTCTTATCCATTTTAGACCACCAAAGGATCTTTAACGTGCGCAACTTGCACATGGGCCCTCCGAGAATTTTTGCCCTTGTCCAAGAAGGCTAGGTGTAGATCTTTCTTACCAGAAGATCAGGGAGGTGGCTGAAAGACAGCAGTAAGAAGGAGCAAAGGAGTAGCAGTAGAAAGGCTGCAGAAAGAGTCAGGAGCCCAGAGGAGGGGGCGGGGGCAGAAAGAGTTTCAAAGAGGAGACGAAAGCAGACAACAAAACATTGTTAGAAAGCAGGAAAGGAGGTGAAAGGAGACAATTTTAGAGAAGAAAATTTTTTGGTCGCTACCCAGATTCGAACCTGGGACCTTTGAATGAGAGGCCAACGCCTTAACCTCTAGGCCATGAGAGCCCCCGTACTACTATTGTACATGTATGATAAGGATTTTTTTTATAATTTGGGGGGTTTAGAGAAGACATCAGACTTTCTCAATTTGTGTGATTTTTAAATGACTATTTTGGTGCATGTTGATGTTTTGTCAGCATTTGTCTCCTAATGATCATTGAGTCCTAGCATCCCTCCTCCAAAAGTTCAGGGTTCTACTTGTACTGAAAATGCTTGCTTTCAGTATGTGAGTGTATGTGAGGGAGAGACTCATTTACAATATACAACAGATTTGTTTTAGGTAAAAGTAATAGTAAGTGTGAGGGGCATATGTGAGGCAGAGTGGTGGAATCAGGCTCTCCTCAATTTTTGGGCATGTTGAGTTATTGGTATCATCTTAAAGCTTGTTCACTTGTTTTTATTAGGACGAAAAAAATATCCATTTATCTTGAATACAAGTCGAGATATTTGCGATTGAAGGAGGTGGGGGTCACCTGTTTTCAGAAGTAAAATTAGTGAGAAAATGGCCGCCAAAGATTAGCTATTTCCTTATCTTAATAGTCCGTGGTAACTGAAAATTTACATTTTTTGTGCATTTAATCAATGTTTTTCAGAAAAATCCACACAGAAATTAGTTCTTTAATGGGCATGAAAGGTGTCCAGCCAAAAAAAAAAATTTGATAAAAGTTCACAAACCTGCGGAAAAATGCAAGTTTTTTCACTTTGATTATTTTGACGAGAGCCTGATTCCACCACGCTGCCTCACATATATGTCCAAAGCAAAAATAATTAATTCCATGTTACCAAGTGGGATGATATTCCAGACTTACAAACTTTTACCTAAAACCATAATAGTATCAGCTGTTCAATAAAAATTTACATGGACTTTAATAGTCCCCAAATGGCTAAGGTGCTTAGCTTACTGAAAGGTTTTAGTTTCAATTTCTTAGAAGGCGTGGCAAGACTTAATATTCTCAAGAAAGTAGGTTAATTTAACCTTATTTTTCCATGTCCATGTCTTTTCAAATGAACACTTAACTGAAGGCCGGAGATGGAATAAGCTATTGTCAAGTGTGTATAAAAGGCTGCAATGTGGTAGATCCTGCGTGAGACAGAGCTGGTCAAAAGAAATAGGCTTAGGCCTTTGGGTGAACCTTCTATCAGAAAAAAAAATCAATACTGCAGAAGTGCTGAACATGAGTACGGAAAATCAACCAGCACAACTCAGGTAAAAAAAAATTAAACCAGTAATAAAATCACTCTACAGTGCACATCAACATTATATATAAATATTTTGATTTTGTTTTGCTTTCCTTTTTTTACTTTTAAGAGCCCATATTAAAAAAATTACTGTGTGCCCAGGAAAGTTCTATATAAATCACTTTCAACATAATGAGAACCGTTAATTCCAAAATGATAACAATCAAGGATTTAAGAGAAATTTCTGGTTTTGTTTCTCAAAAGAGCCTGTGTTAAATTCCTTGACAGAGAGTGAGTCGTTGCTAGTGTCGAAATCCAAACTATACACATTTTGAAGGTCGAGCCCTTGACCCCAGATCAAGGCAACCTTAACAATCTAGTGGCAAAAAAATTAAGCCTTACCCAACATCAGCTGTGGCCAGTACGTGTACCTCTTGGCAAGTGGATACAAAATCACCAAGCCTAAGGAAGATGCCCCAAGTAAAACACTGTGGAACACCCAAACAATATCCTTTCAAGATACATGAACTCAAAATACTGTGTTATGACTTGGATAGAACTGTAAAGTTTTCCTATTCTATTCTGATTCTTCCTCCTCATAAAATGCTGTCATAAGTAAGAAATAATAAAGTTTTCTCTATGATATCAGCTCAGATCCCTTTCCTTGTAACAGGACAAAAGTTAACGAATACTAACATATCAATAACAAAGAGAGAAGAACAATGTCCCAACCTCAAGGTCGTCTTCATGATCAAGGTGGATACCAAGACATTTGAAACAACCAGAGAGAAATGCTTTAAAAAGGCCTAAAAAAAATATATAGCTCTGATGAGGTACAGGCAAAGTACACACACATGGTAATGGTTATTTACTGCAAGTCTACAGACAGAAAGGGCTGGCAGACAGAAATGACAAAACGACTGCTAACAATAGGACCGACCAGGAATATCATCAAGCCATTCAATATGAATATTGATAGCTGTACTAAATGAAAAAGGTTTAGGTTGTCCCAGACTTCTTGATTTTAGTAAATAACCAGAAAAATGATACCATATTAGATTGATTGTAAATTTTTTACATCTCCATCAACACAATTCATATCAATAGAGGTGGGCTGCTTCCACCTCATCTTTCAAGACCAACCCAGACTTCCCCACATGAGAATAGAACTCACATTTACTGCATGCAAAAGCCAAAGGTGCCCAAAGGTGAAAGATGCTCACCTGTACCAGTTGAGTTGCAACAATATGGCGAGGGCACAGCTCAGCTGGGTGCCTAGAAATACCAAGGCCTGGAAGCTGGTCAGTTCTCCAGCAGCAAGAGGCCGAAGCTTGGTTCTCTCAACCTGCACATCACAAAGATGGCGATTTGTAGCATGATAACAACGGGCATATTTTGTAAAGAACAGAGGTATAATGTTCGTAATAATAACACTTCAACAATTTCGAAAAAGGAAATATTACCAGAAAATCCACTGACCACCAGCATACATTTTGAATTTTGGTTTCCCTAACTATTCTTTTCAGATTTTTGGGTGTCGAACAACTACAACTTTGAAAAACCAAAGCAGAAAGAATTATCTTTTTCTGTACTGACTAAAAGTCAAATTAAAACAATGACATTAAAGAAAATAAATATGACAATCAACAGCCCAATGAGAAGGATTTAGGAGAAACTGGAGTAGGCCAGCAAGATGCATAAACAAAAAGATCATAAACATAATCTAAGTACTACACACGATGAAATTTTCAGTTTTCCACATAATACTATTAGTACTGGACAGTTTATGGGCAGTGGTTGACTGCTAGGACTTTTTTAGCTTCAAATAGTCGTTGTCAGTAAATGGTTTTACTCTCTCCCTCCCCAACCCCTCTCCAACTCTAAACTGAAGTTTCTACTATCCAACTAACCTTGGCATCAAAGTCCTTGTCCCACATGTCATTGATGATGCAGCCTGCACCCCGCATGAAGAAGGCTCCAGCACCAAAGAGGGCAAGGAGCTTAGGGTCCGGCATACAGCCAGGCTGGGCAGCCAAGGCAATGCTCCAGGTACAAGGCCAATACAGCAGCCATGTACCTGAAAACAGTGCACAGATGAAAGTTAAGGCATCAATTGCAACAACAGGATTATGGCTTAAAGAAATATAAGGCACCACTTTCACCTCAATTCACCTGTTTTAATTTAGCATCTTTTTTTAGGGATGGTTGAAAACAAAACGTTGTATCAATAGTCAAGTGGTCAGGCTACCAGACCTGTAATTGTGAGATTCCGGGTTTGGGGCATCGAAGCTCAGCTCGGCTAACGTTGTGTCCTTGGAAAAGGCATATTAAATGAATTTTCTCACATGGTTCCCTTCTACTGCAAATGGACTGGGCTCTCATAGTCGAAAGGTATGGTGTTCACCTCTCATTCAATAAGTCCTGGGTTCGAAATCTGACAGCAACGAAAAATGTTCTCCTTTCACCTCCTTTCATGCTCTAATCATGTTCAATCATCTGCTTTCATCTCCACTTTCACTGGCACAAATTGCTTTTGTAAGATCATGATCATCTTTTAGCTAACTGTAGATAGAATCTACATATTATCTAATATAAGGTAAAATCAGGCAAATAAAGTGGATTCCATGAAGCCATTCCCTCAGTTTAATCTTTTCTTTCATATGCAGTGAAGTTGTAAGAGACGACAAAAGGATAAAAGGGAAGGTTATGAGCCTACAAACGTGTAGATGAAAACTTTTCAAAGACAAAGCAGACTCAAAGCTGCAATACAGACTTAAATCTGGGGAAAAAATGGTCTTTCAGTCTCACAGAATCTTTCAGGATCCCCTCAGGTCTGAATTACATTAAAATACATTAATACTTACAGTACTGTCGGCGAATTTAGTTGCCAGGCCATAGTATGCCCTCACTACCGCTGGCGATTTTAGTCGCTGACACAACCAGGCGCACAAAACATAAGAAAACAACGAATGCACACACTGCACTGAAGTAAATACCAAAGGAAGTCACTCTATGACAGCAGAATGGTTGATGAACCTCTATGGACTTTTAAAGTGTGTTTCTTGGGCTGCCAAGGTTTTTTTACTTTAAAAAAATTCTACCACCGTTCTAAACTGGTGTGGTACTTGAGTCTTTTTCACTATAGAAGCCTTCGGTACTGTAAGTGTTAATGGATAGAGGCTGTTTGACAACAGTTTAAGGTATGAGATTATAGTTAAAAGTATAGAAAACAAAATTACTAACTTAATCTAAGCTTCAAAGTAATGAGCTTGGTTTATAATTATCCTTATTTTAAAATGAAACTACAATCTTAATGAAAAATGCTAAAAGCAACAGCTGCAGTTTTCGCTATTTATATTTCAATTTCTGTACATTCTCTCAGGCACTAACATTTCCATCACCTGTTGGTTAATAATAAGAGCACACTACATGATTACTTAAGATACTAGATAATAAAATAAAAAATAAAAAATTGACTAAACATCTTCCTTACCAATTGGTTTGTCAAATCTAATCAGGCGGAGATAAGGTTGAACACTTCCTGGGGACGATTCTAGAATAAGTCTTGCTGGGGAGAAGCTACTCATGCTGTTGTGTGACTTTTGATGACAATCACAAACATGAAGTAAGGCTGCATGAGATTTACTGAGCGTGCTGTGAGATGCTTTCGAGGTATTTGAACTGGGATTAGTCCACATTGAGGAGAATGTAGAAAAAGTTAGGCTGCCTGGATGTTGATGCAAACAAAGTGGAATGTTGTGTTGGCTACTCAATGAGAGTTTTGGACTAGGATACTGAAAAACTGGAGCATACTGCCATGAGTCTGACTTTGGCAAAGAAGATGTCCTGCTCCTTTTCATCAAAGTGTTATGAACAGTTTCCAGTGAAAGGTCATTAATGGCACTTTTTTCACCATAACAGCTAATGGATGAATTGAATCTTTTACATGTCTGCAGCCGCTCTGTCATGGAGACATCTACATCGTCTTGACGGTGTTTCCCGATAGCAACACCAAGTGATGTGCTTGCCCTTTTAGATATGGTCCTCAGGAGAGTAGTACAACTGGCCACTGTTAAGGCCATTGTGAATATCTAGACCCAGGTCACTACTGCGAAAGAAAAGGACAGAGATCATTGTAAACTATCACAATCTTTTTTTTAGTACAAGCATTTTATGATTAGCAATAAAGGCAAAGGTCATATAAGTGCCGAAGATTAGAGGTGTCACAGGAGAGTATCAAACACGAAAAAGTTAGGTTAAGGAGAGATCGAATTGATAGAAGAAGTGAGCAAACCACATCAGAAGAGCACCCACCAACCACCAGCTATCACAAAATTTATCTCTTTGTAAGATTCCTACAACAAAGCTTTCTCATGACAATATTATTTGTAGTCAGTAACCTATATACTAGATCTAGACTAATCAATTAAGGATAAATGCCTGGGTGGATCAAATTGTTTTAACTTGTAAAATTGTGTAGATACAAAAAAAAATTAAATTAAAACTGACTATAACAGGCATAGTCCGAAAATCAAAAGGCTATGCTTACCCAATCTGTGTTGGAAAAGATAGAATATTCCCAACCGGTGTTGGGAACTATTAATAGTAAGGAAGTGTCTCGCAAGACCAGGATCCTGGTCTACGGACATTTTCTAGTCTAGGGGGACCATGAAAATATTTTGCTTTGCGCATACGAGGCATAATATGATAAAATTACTAGTCACTAGATCTATCACAGCAGCTTTCCTATCCGGTGTTCAATTTAAAGCGGGCAGGGCCTGGTGGTATTGTGAATGACGTCAACACTTCCATGCAAAGGCATGCTTAGATGTTTGGGGCAAGGGGAAAAAAAGGTAGGGGGTTTGAAAACGTGACATTAATTTTATGTCTCAGCATCTTGCCTGCCGGTTGCAGTCGTCCGTACAGTGGTGGTGAATCAATTTACTTACCACGTTTATTTTATCCCAATAGATACTTTCTCCTACCTCAAAACAGATGGAAAAAAATAGCTGGCGTGGTTTCTTTTAACTGTTCACGTGCATATATATATATATAACTAGGGGATCTGTAAACTTAAGAGAATTCAGACTTTTGCGACGAGTCAATGATTGTAAAATAGGATATATATATAGATCTAAGATATATACAGGTTAGGTAATACTTAAAAATGTGGGTTCCGTCTGTGGCGTCGGTGGCCTAGTGGTTAGGCTCTCGGACTCGCAACCGTAAGGTCGTGGGTTCGAATCCCGTCAAGGGCCCGACGTTGTGTCCTTGGGAAAGGCACTTTACACGAATTTTCCTCACTTCACCCAGGTGGGAATGGGTACCCGGCTATAGACAGCGAAAGATCTTGTCAGTTTGTTAGTGTTTGAGCGCTTAATCAGCTGCTTGCACTGTATGCTTCCCGGGAAGCTGAGAATGTTTCGGAGTGTTCTATGGTCTGCTGGGGTAATAATATAGTGTAAAGCGCATAGAGCCTGCTGTTGAGCGGGGATATGCGCTATACAAATGCTATCTATTATTATTATTTATTTTATTTTTTAGGCCTACGAGATACCCATACTGACATAAATATTCAGTATCGATGTTTTATCCCAACGAGAGCGAGACACGACCTGTTATTTTTCAGTAGCCTATGAAAAAAGGAGTAAAATTTCACTTGCTTTTAACAAAGGAGGTTTCAGGGGAGCTTTCCCACCTGACCCAACAAAAACAATGGGGGCAATTGGGGGGGGGGGGGGAGGGGGGGTGTTTCAAGGGGGCATGCCCCCATAATTTGATGTTTTGCAATTAGGCCTAGGTTTGATATATCTCCATATCGGCATGCGCATCAAAAAGTAATCATTTAGAACCAGAAGTAATCATCAGTGGAGCCAAAATCCACACTTCATAGTTATCACCAAACTGGACCCACATTCTTAAGTTGTACCGCAGGGTATCTGAAGAATTGAGCGCCGACTGTTTCATAAGCGATTCAGAAAACACCGGTTGGAAATCTAAGGCAACATCGGTTGGGAATACACACATTGAAATACAACATTTACCTTAAAAAAACAACGGCCTGACTTTTTTAAATCATAAAAGTCTATGGCTGAGTCTATACATGCGCACACAATTGCGAGCACAGAAATTTAAATTTTGCTATACGCGCGCAATTGCGTGCAAGGTATCATAGTTTGCTATACGCACGCAATTATGTGAACAGTCAAACCTGTGTAAAACGGCCTCCCAATGTCAAAGAGAAAAGTGGCTGTATAATACAGGTGGCCGTCTTAGGCAGGACTGGTCAAAATGAAGAAAGCAAATCATTCTCTTCTGAGGTCCAAACCGGGGCTGATCTCAGACTTTAAACTGCCGTAGGGCTAATTCAAAAGGGTTTTTGTTTTCTTTTGAAAAAGGGGGGGGGGGGGGGGGTGGATGGTGTAAGGTTTTTTTGTGTTGTTTTGATGGTGTTTTTTTTGGAAGCTTTCTTTTTGTTGCTGACTTTGTGCAAGGGTAAAATTAACTAAATATTATGTAAGTAAGATGATGAACACAGAGTGCCATGGTAAAACAAACACACGGGTCGCCACCACTAGAGAACGAGCGATGCTTCTGTTGCAAGCTCAAGTCAATGTCCATTGTAACTTTGTTCTTACAGATTAGGTAAACAAAACAGTGACCAGTCACATCACACACGATTTATGCATGAGTTGTGAGCGGGGCTTTTATAGGTAATGATGGATCACGCTTCCCTCACCAGCTGTTGAAAAAAATGTAGTGTTAGGCCTACCCATAGATCAACTTGGGTAAACATTCACAGGAGGGACTGACAATAATGACAGGTGACTGAATTATGACTGCCCATCCACAGCGTGTAGTGTGAGGCCGATTCAAAATTTATGACAGAGCATCCGGCAATGCGAGATCACGCCTGGCCGCCAGAGGCAGGTAAATTTGACAGTGGGTTGATAAAATAAGGTGCCCCCCCCCCCCCCCAACCCCTTTCTTTATTTTCGATTGGCATTAATTTGTGTTTATCTTTAACCCTATCCGTATGTTGTGTTATACAAAATCATATCCATACAATACGACGTGGGGAACTCTGTGACACCACTTTCAAAGAGGAAATTTACTCGTTAATCCGATCCATAGGCTTTGCAAAGCAGTCTGTCAAAATGATATTTTGAGAACGACTATTCGGAAAAAATGTTATTCGGACTCTGATTCTTGTCCAGCATGACATCACTTCCGACTTCCTGTGACTCGTGACTCCGGCTTCCTGTCCTGCTTCACTCGTGACTCGCCTCAGGCTGGGTAGAGACCGGGACCACTTTGGGCAAAATGGCGTTAAGTTTATTGTGCCGGAGCCGAGTTTTTATCTTATGATGAATTTGAGGCCGGCCTGAAAAGTTAGAGCGCTTCTAATAAATGTTGATTTGACAAGAGGTCATCAGAAGCAATTAAAGATGGCTTGTTAGCGTGTGTTGGGGTCGAATGGGCGCCCTGCACACGTGTGCCTGTGTGTGCATCTCGGAGAAGGGGGGGGGGGGGGGGGGGCGCGCTATCGGTCCGGGCATTGAACGTCGCATTCGCGTCAGCCCCCCCCCCGGCAACTGATCATTACAAAGCTAGTCTTGACCTAGATCTACGTAATGAATTGTGCGCTGGTCTATGGAATCAAAAGTTGCCGTATGCTCGGCTCTACACAGCAACACAACTTTTTCTTGGTAAACAATCGAGATGACACAGGCTTGTGTATTTGAACGAATCGGTCTTTTTTTTACACAGCTCATAATATGCAGGTGCCAGGAGATCTGCTAATCTTCAATTCGAAGTGGCTAGCCGTACTTAAGTACGGCTAGACTGAGAGTCTAGCCGTACTTAAGTACGGCTAGACTGCAAGTCTAGCCGTACTTAGATCTAGGTTTGGCCC
The DNA here is from genome assembly GCF_000002075.1 of Aplysia californica. Lineage (NCBI taxonomy): Eukaryota > Metazoa > Mollusca > Gastropoda > Aplysiida > Aplysiidae > Aplysia > Aplysia californica. The sequence goes on along the minus strand of NW_004797478.1, from coordinate 449,140 downwards.
TAGGCGATCATAAATCAGGCAGCGCAGCCCAAGAACTACATACCTTGCTTGTGGGCTGACACACCGGCCGCTCAGGCTTCGGCCCACAGCAAGCAGTGACCTTCGTAATGATAATAATGATTACAACGGCCACGGCTAGGCGGTCTCTTTCTCCCCCCCCCCCCCCTCTCTCTCTCTCTCTCTCTCTCTCTCAATGGTTTAGCTTCCCTGTGTTTGTGTTCAAACTAACGGACATGTAAAAAATTATTCTAGACAGACAAAAGCGATGGGAAGACAGAAAGTTGACTTGAGTTGAGTTAGAGTTTTACGGAAATGGAGGGCACACACTGATATGTTTTGACACCTTTTCATAGGATAAAATGTTTGGTAAGCTAGCAGTCCATGCCCGACATTCTGTTTCATCCGAAGGAAATCCATACAAGGTCACTTTTTCTGCACCTTTCTGACTGTCATAGCCAGTTTTGCATCCACCAACTGAGCATTTTCTTCCCATTGTTGTTCTTATTCCTTCAGTTTATTTTGAAGGTGTCAGTCACAGTCCAACAGAGTCATAACCACACATGATGAAAGCAATAAATAGGCCTAGAAGAGAAGCATGTAAGCACTGTGAAAGAACAGCAGATATTAATATACAAAGCAGGTCGGGAAAAACACAAAGGAGCTCCCCCATAATTATGATCCGTATACTTTTCCCTACCTAACAAGGGTGGGCCCCTAAACGCTCAGAGTCTAGATATATAGATTTATATCTACATGGTCCTTTTAGTCTATTGTTTGTGTTACAAACTAATCTAAATCTAAAAGCAGATCTAGACCTAGGGATAGGATGGAGAGTTCGTTTTTAGTGGTTGTTTGCATAGAGAGGCTCTAAGTCAGTGAAGAGTGTGCGGATCAGAAGGGGGGGGCCTCCACTGTGTAGACATGGATTTTAGAATGGATTTAGACAGATATGAATTAAACTTGCACGGTCAAAACTTCACTGTAGGTTTAATCTAAACACGTACACTGATGGAAGAGATATTTGATATTCACACAATCCAGATGATTTGGAAAAAACAACTGCATTAGGCCTCAACTAAAAGAATCCAGGCATTCACTGAGTACGATGGCGATGAAGAATCTGAAAATGAACAGTAGGCCTACAGTGCAGCCAAACAGCACTTCAAATTTGCGATCTCAAGACTGTTGGTCAATCTTAATTAATTAATCAATTAATTAGTCACCACTTCTGTTCCTCAACACACACAATGATGTATAAAATATTCACATAATCCAGATGACTTGAAAAGCAAACTGCATTAGGCAGAAATAATCCAGTGTCAAAGTATGAGAAAACAACAATTCAAACTGACCGCCGCACCCTGCGTAGGCTTATCACTACTAATGATCTACAAGGTTGTGGGCTTACTATACGGGTGTGTCAGCCCACAAGGAATCTAGGTCAGTAGCGCGCAGGTGGCCTGATTATATGACCGTCTAGGTTTGGCCCTATCGACTCAAGCCTGTTAAGTACACAGGTCTCATTAGATCTAGATCTAGATCTAGTAATTATTCAGGTTCAAATACATGCAAGTCAGTAAGGCACCTTTTTGTTTTGTCTGAAATACAAATACTTTAGGCATTGCAAACTAAAAATTTCATTTACAATTTAGCCATCAATATTAAGTACGGCTAGCCTGACAGTCTAGCCGTCCTTAAGTACGGCTAGCCTGGCTGTCTACCCGTACTTAAGTACGGCTAGACTGCCAGTCTAGCCGTACTTATCTTAGGCCCTATTAACATTAGAAAACAGGAGGTTTAAAATACATGCACTGTCATTTAGGCACCTGGTTTCGTCTCAAATACAAATACTTTAGGTACTGCACACTAAAAAAGTATATTTACAATTCAGTAGGCCTAATTTTTTGTTAAATGGTCAGTCTAGCCATCATATTAAGAATAAGTACGGCTAGACTGCGAGTACATTAAGTACGGCTAGCCTCTTCCTCTTCAATTTTACCTTTTTCTACAACAAAGAAAGTGGGAAACATGGGGGGTGGGGGCGTATCAATGAGGCGGCGGGCATCGGATCGGCAGACAAGGTGTGGGCGACTTGAGTCCAAATATGAAATTTTTAAATTCGGACTCGAGTCCGAATATGAAAAAATGTTATTCGGACTCGAGTTCGAATAATGACGGCCTTTTGAGAAATACTGAAAGTTTCAAAGAGATCTTCGTACAAGATATCTAGATCTAGAAGTATTCTAAAATGTGAAGAATACAACCCCGGGGGTACAAAATGACCCCAGGGCAGGGCATACGGATAGGGTTAGACAATCTCACCAATTCTCGTCCATAAATTTAGCCTGCACCAGTACCATTCTGTATCTTCCTCTTTTTCTGTCCAGACGTAGAATCTAGTTGTGCATACACACACACACACACACACACACACACACACACACATGCACACACACACAAACTTTGACACCTTGCACCCAGCTTTGGCTTTGGGGACGACAAGAAGACTGAAAAATGGAGGATAACTTCGGAAGAATGACTCACAGTCACATCTTTGGAAACAAACAAAACATGAACCCTTTTACATCCAGGTACGATGATCTTATCTAACACAGGCACAGAAGCTAAGACGATTTTAGAGGGCCATGTCGGTCGGTATGTGCAATGTGCAGTGCAGTTGTGCAGCAGGACACTCAGACTCAGACACAGCCGTCTGCTAGGGTCAGCCAGCAGCAACCGCAGTAACATGCGATTAAAAGTAGAAATGATGCAAACTATTTTTAGGTAAGGCGCCCATCTTGTTTGACGTCAGACCAGGATACCCCTCCGATCACGTGACTACATCTAAGTATAGACAACCGCATGGCACCAAAGATGGAAGTGTCTATGTATATTATGCTTAATCTACACAAATATCTCGGAATTTCTGATAGCTGATTTGATA